>NW_028261395.1:46423667-46486356 GCF_051295495.1 Thamnophis sirtalis
CGAAGGACGTGTCTTCTATCTTGATCTCCTTGGCGAGGGCCGTGTTGAAGTTGAAGCCCCGGTCCGTGGTGGGCGATTGTCGGATGTTGGCGTTGAGACCTTCCCCCTTGGGACCTCCTCCTCCGTACGTCTGCCCTTGCTTGGGGTTGTTAAGGAAGCAATCCGGGTCGAAATTCATCGTGGTTTCCGGGATCTTCCTATTGGTGTCGAGCGTGGTGGACAGGACGAGTTCTTCGGAGACGCTGGCGGGCAACATGGAAAGGCCGTCGGAGCTACTGGCGGTAGGGAAGGCGAACTTGTGGCCGTCGGAACTGACCGCCAGCACCAGCCCTTGGGCCGCCGCGTCGGAGGAGAGAAGATGTTGGTTCGGCCCGGCGGTGGGGGACATGGTGTAGACGGCCTCGCTGCTGATATCGGACATGAAAACGGTGGCGTTCTGAGACAGGTTCCCCATCACCGAAGCAACCGCCATGCTGGAGACGCCCGTGACCGCTGGACTGTCTGCTACATCCGGGTCGCTATTTAATCCGCTGCTGATGGAGACGGGAGAATTTTGGGTCGTGTCCGGTACTTCCACTTGGTTGGTAGAGGAGACTTCGGTGCTGTTCTGGTGCAGCAGGACGGGTTTGGCCACTTTGCCGTTCCTTTTCTCCCGGTTGCAGGACTTGCTGTGGCTGTGTTCGTTCTTGCCCTCCGAGACGTCATTGTTCTGCACCTCCGAGTGGGCGCTGTAGCCCCCTGACCGCGGCTCGACCTTAGGGGAGATGATGCGGTGTTTGGCACTGTTGCACTTGTGATGCACGCTGCTCCCGGCCCCTGCACCAAGAGGAAAACAAAGCGAGATGTGAACCGCCGCATTCAAAGCGGGCTGTTGTTCCGACCGAGGCTTCATAAGAGTCGGAAGCCAACTCCTGGTCCCGACAAAAAACCCCTTTTTATTAATGGGCTGCGAATTCTGCTCATTCACAAAGTCTTTCGAGGGACGATTTACAGTCACAGACCTTATCTGGCTTGGAGAGCTGCCAGGCTGAGATCTGCAGAACTTGGCAAGGAGCCTCGGAGAATCACCAACCAATTAAGCGAACTAATGGTCTCCTGCAAACTCCACTCCCCTGTCGCTCCTCTTTTATTTCCTCTGGGAAGGGCCATTCATTGTCCCCCTGTGGCCTTCCTCCCAAGTCAACCCCTGTTCTTTAGCTGTTTGTCTGGCCACTCTGCACATGCACACACTGGGAACAGGCTCCAGCTGTTCTTCTGCCTCACTGATGTCTGACTCCGAAGACAGCTGATAACTGTCGGACGGCCCTGGCCCCCTCTATGCCTCCGACACAGAGTCCTCCTCAGAGCCTTCCCCAGACTCCAGGACTGGCCCATCTTCCTCCCCAACCCTCCTCACTCTCCGAATCTGCTCCCAGCTCCACTAGCGGGCCGCAACAGATTCATTAAGATAATCCTCGACTTACAACCATTAGTGACCATTATAGCAGCACTGGAAAAAGTAACATAGAACTGCTTTTCACATTTATAACCATTGTACAATTTGCAACTGGCTCGTATCTATGGCGGTCACAGTATACCGGGGTCATGTGATCAGCAAATGGGGGAAAAAGACGGAATCGCATAACAACCACGTGACTAGCATATTATCTTCAGGGATTCACTTAACAACGGCGGGAAGTCAGGTCGTGAAACGGGGCAGAACGCACTTCCCAAGTGTCTCCCTTTAGCAACAGAAATTTGACCCTGGGACACCACAACCGTCGTAAATACGAGTCGGTTGCCAAGTGGCAGAGCTTGGACCAGGCGGATGCTACAACGGTCGTAAGTGTGAGAACCTATCCCGAATCACTTTTTACACCACCGTCGTAACTTCAAACAGCCACTAAGCGATTGGTGGTAAACCAAGGAGCATCCGTAATGTGAATGCGGTAAACTCAATGAATGGAATTCTTCGGGGGGGGGGGGGTTGTGTCTCCAACTGAGACCCGGCCAGCTTCTGCTGCTCACCGAGGTTGCCAGTGCAGAGGCAATTGTGCGTCCGAGGTTGCGGCTTCGTTTGGTGGCTGTCCAGGATCTGTTGCACCAGCTGCTCCACCGAAAAGCCGGAGCTGTTGTTCCCGTTGCTGCAGGTCCATTTGATGCCGTGAACTGTGGACAGAAGATCAGAAGAGCCGTTGAGAAGAAGACTCCGTGGCTACAGAGACGCCCGGAGCCCCCGTCACAAGATCTCCAGAAGGCCTGGAGCCCCACAAAAATCAATCAGGCCTGGCACTGCCAGCCAGCCGGCCTAGGAGAGGTTGTAGAACTTGTTATCTGCATTTCATGCAATGTTTCTCAACCTTGGCAACTTTTAAGAAATGTGAACTTCAACTGGCAACATTCCCTGCCGACAACACACTCCTTTTCATGCAAGTTTATTCTCTTATAATCCCTTCCGCTGCAACCCCACCATTCTAGATAACACACTCCTTTTGATACGTATTCCCCATCGCATGCCTGCTTATTCTCTTATAATCCCTTCCGCTGCAACCCCACCATTCTAGATAACACACTCCTTTTGATACGTATTCCCCATCACATGCCTGCTTACTCTCTTATAATCCCTTCCGCTGCAATCCCACCATTCTAGATAACACACTCCTTTTGATACGTATTCCCCATCGCATGCCTGCTTACTCTCTTATAATCCCTTCCGCTGCAATCCCACCATTCTAGATAACACACTCCTTTTGATACGTATCCCCCATCGCATGCCCGCTTACTCTCTTATAATCCCTTCTGCTGCAATCCCACCATTCTAGATAACACACTCCTTTTGATACGTATCCCCCATCGCATGCCTGCTTATTCTCTTATAATCCCTTCCGCTGCAATCCCACCATTCTAGATAACACAATCCTTTTGATACGTATCCCCCATCGCATGCCTGCTTACTCTCTTATAACCCCTTCCGTTGCAATCCCTCCATTCTAGATAACACTCTCCTTTTGATACGTATTCCCCATCACACGCCTGCTTATTCTTTTATAATCCCTTCCGCTACAATCCCACCATTCTAGATAACACACTCCTTTTGATACGTATTCTCCATCGCATGCCTGTTTATTCTCTTCTAATCCCTTCTGCTGCAATCCTACCATTCTAGATAACACTCTCCTTTTGATACGTATTCCCCATTGCATGCCTGCTTATTCTCTTATAATCCCTTCCACTGCAATTCCACCATTCTAGATAACACTCTCCTTTTGATACGTATTCCCCATCGCATGCCCACTTATTCTCTTATAATCCCTTCCGCTACAATCCCACCATTCTAGATAACACATTCCTTTTTGATACGTATTCCCCATCGCATGCCCGCTTACTCTCTTATAATCCCTTCCGCTGCAATCCCACCATTCTAGATAGCACACTCCTTTTGATACATATCCCCCATCGCGTGCCTGCTTATTCTCTTATAACCCCTTCCGTTGCAATCCCTCCATTCTAGATAACACACTCCTTTTTGATACGTATTCCCCATCGCATGCCTGTTTATTCTCTTCTAATCCCTTCTGCTGCAATCCCACCATTCCAGAGACAGAAAAGGAAGACATAGCTATCTGGGGAATTCTGGGAGTTGAAGTCCACCCTTTTTAAAAGTTGCCCAAGATTGAGACACAGCAATCCAACGCACAGAACCCCTGGTTTTTTCTCAGGCTGAATTCCAGAATTTACCTGAGTAACACAATAGAGCCTCTGCTCTTTGCTGAAAACTTAAAATTCCTCCAGTGTTTAATTTCCCTCTTTCGAAAATATTGACACGTAACCTTAAGGCAGCTTGTATAAAACAACACGTTTGCTTAAACGGACTTGCTGAAAAGTCTTTCTCGGGTGTGCGGAAAATGGTGAGGGGTTGTTGTTGTCTTTTTGCCCCCCAGGAAAAGCTCAGGATAAAAACTTAAAAGCATTTCTCGGCTGCTGAGACAAAAAAAACCCACACACAAGTGTGAGTTCAGGCATTCCTTCCGCTTTGTCCCTCAACCCACAACCCACAACCTCAGTTCAAGCAGAGATGGCCACTGGATCACAAGCCATCATAAGTGACTCTGACTTATGTCGGTTCTTGGACGCAAGGAATAAGGTGAAATCATTTTCGATGGTCTCTGTAGCCAAATTGCCGTATACATCTTTGCAGTCTGAGTGGACAATCCCTTCCATAGGAGCCCGCCGTGCGCAGCAGCAGGCGAAAAGGCCGATGCAATCTTAGGTTGCATTAACAGAGGGATGGTATCAAGATAAGGTGTTAATATCACTTTACAAGGCCTTGGGAAGGCCACACTCAGAATATTTGCATCCAGTTTTGGTCACCATATTATAAAAAAGATATTTGAGACTCTGGAAAGAGTGCAGAGAAGAGCAAGAAAGAGGATTAGGGGACTGGAGGCTAAAACATACGAAGAACGGTTGCAGGAACTGGGGATGTCTAGTTGAATGAAAAGAAGGACGAGGGGAGACATGATAGCATCTTCCAATATCTCAGTGGTTGCCACAAAGAAGAGGCAGTCAAGCTATTCTCCAAGGCACCTGAGGGCAGAACAAGAAGCAATGGGTGGAAACTAATCAAGGAGAGAAGCAACCTAGAACTGAGGAGGAATTTCCTGACAGTGAGGACAATTAACCAGTGGAACAGCTTGCCACCGGAAGTTGTGGGTGGAGGTTTTCAAGAAGAGATTGGATAACCAATTTGTCTGAAACGGGATAGGGTTTCCTGCCTGAGCAGGGGGTTGGACTAGAAGACCTCCGAGGTCCCTTCCAACACTGCCATCCTGTATTCCATACGCCAAGCAAAGCAAGGATGGTTTAAAGAGAGAGTGAGTTTGTCTAAGGGACAAAGATTGTCTTATCATACCATTCTTAGAGGGAACAATATGGTGGACTTCAGGGGGCTAAATATCCCCACCACTGCAATTCTCTCTGTCTCTCCCCTCTCTCTTTTCTCTCTCTCTTCTTTCTGTCTCTGCTCTGTCTCTCTCTCTCTCTCTATTTCCCTCTCTGTCTCTCTCGCCAATCTCTTTCTCTCTCTCTCTCTTCTTTCTATCTCCCCTCTTTCTCTCTCTCTATTTCTCTCTCCCCCGGTCTCTCTCTCCAATCTTTCTCTCTATGTGTGTCTCTCTCTGTCTCTCTCTCTCCTCTCTCTTTCTCTATCATCTTTCTCTGTCTCTCTCTTTTCTCTCTCTCTCTCTCTCTCTATTTCTCTCTCTTTCTGTCTCTCTCTCCTCTTTCTCTCTGTCTCTGTCTCTCTCTCTCCACTGTCTTTCTCTCTCCTCTCTCTCTCTATTTCTCTCTCCCCCTCTCTCTGTCTCTCACCACTCTTTCTCTGTGTTTCTCCCTCTCTCTCTCTCTCTATTTCTCTCTCCCCTCTGTCTCCAATCTCTTTCTTTCTGTGTGTGTCTCTGTCTCTCTCTCTCCTCTCTCTTTCTCTCTGTCTCTCTCCCATCTTTCTCTCTCTCTCTCTATTTCTCTCTCTCTCCTCTCTCTCTATTTCTCTCTCTTTCTCTCTCTCTCCACTGTCTCTCTCTCTCCTCTCTCTCTCTTTTTCTCTCTCCCCCTCTCTGTCTCCCTCTCCACTCTTTCTGTGTTTCTCTCTCTCCTCTCTCTCTGTGTCTCTGCTCTCTGTCTCTCTTTCTTTCTCTGTCTCTCTCTGTCTCTCTCTCTCCTCTCCCTGCCTCTCCTTTCTCTGTGTCTCTCCCTCTCTCTTTCTCTCCTCTCTCTCTCTCTCCTCCCACTGCAAATGTCGAATCTCCTCCTTATAAAATGAGAAACCACTGATGGGTGACAGATTGCAAGGAGAGAAATTGGGGACGCGTCATGCAAATTATACCAACTGTCCTTGGCTCATCCAATATGCAGATTGAAGAGTTCGTCCCTCCTCCATGAAGGGGGGGGGAATCAGGGTAGGGGGCTGAAGAACCTCCTTTGAGCCCACCAATTGCTCCTGTTGAATATATAAAGCATGATCCGAATGGTTTTTTTGAAACTTGTCACACTCAGTGGCCTGACGTGGAATGAATCAGCAGGGAGGGAGGGGGGTCCCTCAGTTTGCTGGGTAGGGGGGTGGGATAGGATGAGGTTAATTAAAGCGATCTGAAGCCACCCACCCACCCACCCACCAACCCCTGTCTCTTGGCAAAGGGTGCAAAAAAATTAAAACCACTTCAGGGGCACCCTAGAGACAAGTAGACTGACCCGTGGGATTCGGGCATGCAACGGCCTTTATGAAAGGATTGCCAACTTCTTATAACATCTATCGTGACTGCAGGGCACCGTATTAGGGTGATTTTTTAAAAATTGTACTTAATCCTAATCCTAAAGCGGGACTACAACTCCCTATCTCCTGGTGATTGGCCCAAAATCACCCAGCTGACTTTCATGGCTAAGACGGGACTAGAACTCCCAGTCTCCTGGTGATTGGCCCAAAATCACGCAGCTGGCTTTCATTTCTAAGGCGGGACTGGAACTCCCAGTCTCCTGGTGATTGGCCCCAAATCACCCAGCTGACTTTCATGGCTAAGACGGGACTAGAACTCCCAGTCTCCTGGTGATTGGCCCAAAATCACCCAGTTGGCTTTCATGGCTAAGACGGGACTAGAACTCCCTGTCTCCTGGTGATTGGCCCAAAGTCACCCAGTTGGCTTTCATTTCTAAGGCAGGACTAGAACTCCCTGTCTCCTGGTGATTGGCCCGAAATTACCTAATTGGCTTCCATAGCTAAGACGGGACTAGAACTCCCAGCCCCCTGGTGAGTGGCCCAAAGTCACCCAGTTGGCTTTCATTTCTAAGGCAGGACTAGAACTCCCTGTCTCCTGGTGATTGGCCCGAAATCACCTAATTGGCTTTCATAGCTAAGACGGGACTAGAACTCCCAGTCCCCTGGTGAGTGGCCCAACTTCACCCACTCTCCCTCGTGCCGAAAAGGCAGATCCAATGCTGACGGACAGACCCTCCCCCTCCCTCCCACCCCTCCCCCTTTCATCCCCTATAGGAAGAGAAAACCTATAGAGCGGATAATGTCGCCGCTTGCCACACGATGGTGCTAAGAGATTGGCAAAACTAGGCGCCTGGAGCTGTGGGAAGCCAAGAACGGCTGTTCCTTTCCGAGGTCATTTGCCTCCCTCCCGTATTCTATCCTCCCCAGGATTATGGGTCCCGGAACTACCTCGGAGGGTTAGGGCGTCCGCTTTGAGTAATTGAAAGGGGAGGGGGAAACCAAAAAACTCTGGTGCAATTTTGGCAGAGGAGGAAATTCTTCACGAGTCTCGAAGCCCGATCTTTGGAGGAATTGGAAGGGACCACGGAGGTCTTCTAGTCCAGCCCACGCCTCCCCCCTGCTCAGGTGGCAAGATTATAATGTTTCAGACAAAAATGGTCTTCTTGAAAACCTCCAGCATTGGGGCAGCTATGACTCCAGAGGCCAATTCACCCCACGGATGAATTATTCAGTCAAGAAATACTTTCTTATTTTGAGTAGGGACTCGGGATAGAGAATAAAAGAGCTGGAAGGGACTTTGGAGGTCTTCTAGTCCAGCCCCCTGCTCAAGCGGGTGACTGTATACCATTCACATCCCTATCCAGTCTCTTTCTAAAGAGACCCCACCCCACCCCCACCCCCAGTGATGAAGCACATACAACTTCTAGAGGCAGGCTGTTCCACTGAACAATTGTTCCAACTTATATGGTTCTGAGATAAAATTGTTCTAAGCACAAAGAGAGCTTCTATGTTCGGAACGGTTAGGAACAACGAACCAGTAGAAAGGGGGGGGGGTCTCCAGACCTTGTGGCTGCTGCATTGCAGGAGGAGAAGGGGGAGGGGGGAGGAGGAGGAGGAGGAAGAGGAGAAGAGAGGAGGAGAGGGAGAAGAAGAAGAGAGGAGGAGAAGAGAGGAGGAGGAGAGGGAGAAGAAGAGGAGAGGAGGAGGAGGAGAGGGAGAAGAAGAAGAGAGGAGAAGAAGAAGAGAGGAGGAGGGGGAGAAGCAGCAGAGGGGAGGAGGAGAAGGAAGAGGAGAGGGAGAAGAAGAAGAGGAAGAGAAGGAGGAGAAGAAGAGAGGAGGAGGAGGAGAAAGAGGAAGAGGAAAAGGAGGAGGACTGTGGGGTCCTGGGTGCTCTCTGAGCTTGTTGGTTTTCTTACAGATGTTTCATGACCCAACTAGGGAACATCATCAAAACTAGAAGGGAGTGGGTTGCATGGAGCAGTGGGAAGAGGACGGAGGAAGAGGAGGAGGGGGAGGAAGAGGATGGAGGAGGAGGAGGGCAGGAGGAGGAAGGACTGTGGGGTCCTTGGTGCTCTCTGAACTTGGTGGTTTTCTTACAGATGTCTCATGACCCAACTAGGGAACATCATCAGGGCTAGAAAGGAGGGAGGTTTGCAGAGAGGAGGAACGGCAAGACGATGGAGGAGGAGGAGGAGCAGGGAAGGGTCCTTGTTGGTCTCTGAGCTTTCTGACATTTCATGACCCAGCTATGTGACATCATCAGCGCTGTAGTAAAAGTACATTAATCAATAATATACTATCGCACTGATGATGTTCCCTAGTTGGGCCAAGAAACGTCTGCAAGAAAACCACCAAGCTCAGAGAGCACCAGGGACCCCACAGTCCTCCCCCTCCTCTCTTCCTCCTCCTCCTCCTCCTCCTCCTCCTCCTCTTCCTCCTCCTCCACACAAACTCCTTCTCCCTTCTAGCACTGATGATGTTACCTAGTTGGGTCATGAAACGTCTGCAAGAAAACCACCAAGCTCAGAGAGCACCAAGGACCCCTCAGTCGTCGTCCTCCTCCTCCTCCTCCTCCTCCTCCTCCTCCTCCTCCTCCTCCTCCTCTTCCTCCTCCTCCACACAAACTCCTTCTCCCTTCTAGCACTGATGATGTTACCTAGTTGGGTCATGAAACGTCTGCAAGAAAACCACCAAGCTCAGAGAGCACCAAGGACCCCACAGTCCTTCTTCCTCCTCCTCTTCCTCCCCTCCCCCCCGCTGCAAACCCCACTCAATTCTAGCAGGGAGGGTTGTTTACAGCCCTTCGCTGGGAACCTCCCCTCCTCGTGTTGGCTCTGAGCCAAGAGCTTTTGGCAAGATGTGTTTCGAAGCTTCCGACGGACGGGACCTTCGCCGTCTTTTGAGACAAGGAGCTGGGGAGGAAGTTGGGGGGTAGAGGAAACCTCCCCCCCCTAAATGGAGTTTGTGGCTGAATGACACATCGGTTCTTGACCATCCATCTGAACGTGGAAGAAGGAAGGGAGAATCCAGCTTTTTAGGGCTTTCTGCTTCTGGAAACGGAGGCTGCCTTGATTTGGAGCTCTTGGGGAGGGGGGGGGAAGGCAGGGAAGCCCCCCGCTTCGTCCCACAGGCGTTGGCAAGTCTCCAACGGTGTGGATGCCGTGTCCGTCCCTGCCCGGTTTCTGCCTCGTCAGCATCCCTGTCCTCTCCCTGATCAGATGGGATGGAGACGCCTTCACGCCTCCTGTAGGTCCCTTGACAGACGCCTCCAAGGACGTCCGCGGATCAGCAAGCGGAGGGAGGGAGGGAGGGGGGGAAAGGAAAGAAGGAGAGGAATGAAAGGAAAGGAGGGAGGAAAAGGGAGGGAGGGAGGATGGAAGGAAAGCAGGAGGGAGGGAGGAAAAGAGGGAGGGAGGGGAGAAAGGAAAGAAGGAAAGGAATGAAGGAAAAGGGAGGGAGGGAGGAAAGCAGGGAGGGAAGGAGGAAAAGAGGGAGGGAGGGGAGAAAGGAATGAAAGGAAGGGAGGGAGGGAGGGAGGGAGGAAAAGAGGGAGGGAGGGGAGAAAGGAAAGAAGGAAAGGAATGAAGGAAAAGGGAGGGAGGGAAGAAAGCAGGGAGGGAAGGAGGAAAAG
The DNA here is from genome assembly GCF_051295495.1 of Thamnophis sirtalis. Classification (NCBI taxonomy): domain Eukaryota; kingdom Metazoa; phylum Chordata; class Lepidosauria; order Squamata; family Natricidae; genus Thamnophis; species Thamnophis sirtalis. The sequence goes on from NW_028261395.1 coordinate 46,433,549, forward strand.
AGGGAGGGAGAGGAGAAAGGAATGAAAGGAAGGGAGGAAAAGGGTGGGGGGAGGGAGGGAGGAAGGAAGGAAGCAGGGAGGGAGGGAGGAAAAGAGGGAGGGAGGGGAGAAAGGAATGAAAGAGAGGGAGGGAGGGAGGAAAAGGGGGAGGGAGGGAGGAAGCAGGGAGGGAGGGAGGAAAAGAGGGAGGGAGGGGAGAAAGGAACGAAGGAAAGGAAAGAAATAAATAAAAGGAGGAAAGAAGGAAGAAAGAAACAGGGAGGAAGGAAAGAAGGCAGGAAAAGGATATATATGCATTCTCTCTCTATATATGTATATAATCTCTCTCCCTCTCTCTGTAAGAGAGGGAGGGGGGAGAGAGACAGAGGAAAGAGGGGGAATAGAGAGAGAGCAAGAGGAAAGAGAGGGGGGACAGAGAGAGAGGGAGGGATAGAGGGGGGAAAGAGAAAGAGAGGAAGGGAAAGAGGAAGAGAGAGAGAGAAAGAGAGAGGGAGAGAGAGAGAGACAGAGGAAAGAGGGGGAAAGAGAGAGGGAGGAAGAGGAAAGAGAGGGGGGAAAGAGAAAGAGGTAAAGAGAGAGGGAGAGAGAGAGAGCCAGAGGAAAGAGGGGGAAAGAGAGGGGGGAAAGGAGAGGGAGGGACAGAGAGAGAGAGGGGGGATAGAGAGAGGGGTAAGAGAAAGAGAGAGAGGGAAAGAGAGAGAAAGAGGAAGTGTGTGTGTGTGCGCGCGCGTGCGTGAGTCTCTCTCTCGGGGTGTGCGAGCGTGCAAAGGCAGAAGAATCGGGCAGACCTCCCCCCCCCACCCCCTCCCCAATCGCCTGCCTCCGTCACAGAGCATAAAAGAGATTTACGGCCATTGATGGGCCTCCTTTTCTCCTCTTCCCCTTCCTGACGCACTGCAGATCTCCAAATCCGGAGACCGTCCCCAGCAGCTGCAAAGCTCCCCTTGGACAGATGTCAACCCCTGCTCCAAAAGTCCCACCAACATTTCCCCCATCTGTCCGTCTGTCTGTCTGTCAGTGTGTGTGTGTGTGTGTGAAAGGGTGGGTGGGTGGGCTTTGGCAGATTTGTCCTTGGGGATTGTGGGTCAGGGCAACGTACTTTGTTGGGAGGCTAAGAGCTGCTTGCAAAAATATATAAAATAAAATAAAATCAGGAATTGGGTTTTTTTTAGGGGGGAGGAAGGGAGGACGAATGCATCACAGCTGGTGGTGGAAGGGACCTCAGAGGTCTTCTAGTCCAACCCCCTGCTCAAGCAGGAGACCCTAGACCATTTCAACTCATCAATCCATCCATCCATCCATCAGAATAGGGCTGGAAGGGACCTTGGAGGTCTTCTAGTCCAACCCCCTGCTCTAACAGGACACCACAGACCATTTCAATCCATCAATCAATCAGAATAGGGCTGGAAGGGACCTTGGAGGTCTTCTAGTCCAGCCCCTGCTCAAGCAGGGGACCGTAGACCATTTCAATCCATCAATCAATCAGAATAGGGCTGGAAGGGACCTTGGAGGTCTTCTAGTCCAGCCCCTGCTCAAGCAGGAGACCATAGGCCATTTCAATCAATAATTCAATCAGAATAGAGCTGGAAGGGACCTTGGAGGTCTTCTAGTTTAACCCTCTGCTCAAGCAGGAGACCCTAGACCATTTCAATCCATCCATCCATCCATCCATCCATCCATCAATCAGAATTGAGCTGGAAGGGACCTTGGAGATCTTCTAGTCCAGAAGATCTAGTCCATCCCAAGTATACCTAGATGCCTTCAAGAACTTTCTCCCCATCTCGGGTCACCAGGCTCCCTTCCCACCAACCCACCCTCCGTCGCGGTACTCACACATGGGCTTCAGTTGGCCAATCAGCTCCTCCTTGGTCCATTTCGCCCATTCCTTCTTGTCGGTGTTGATGGAACAGAGGATAGGACCGCATGGCTTTCCACAGTCTTCGATAGCAGGGACGTTCAAGTAGTGCACCAGCACGATATCTGGATTCTGGAGAGAGCAGAGACACAAAGATGGTTGTTCTGACCCAGCTCCCCAAACACGACAAAGTAAACTCAAAGATTCCTTGAATTGGGAATGCGGGAAAAAGGTTTCTCTCTCCCCGCAGGCTAACAAGTCCGTCCGTCTGCGAGATGAGTAGTTGCCTGCCACATCTATTCATCTCCGCCCCCTGCCTTTGATCCCCAGAGCTAGGGTGGGGCTTTGCTAGCAGCTGTGGCTCTTCCGTCCCAAGGACCGGCCCGTAGATTTCCACTGCTCTCCTCTCCTCTCTGCTTCCTGAGCATCCACACGTCAGACAATGGACTCAGCTGTTCCCCCTCTTCCTCATCAGCCACCTCCAGACCTGGGGGGCTGTTGACTCTCCAACTGAGGGTTGATGGACAGCCCAGGCTCCCCCACTCTCTCTCTCTGCCAATTCCATTCCCTCTTCCCCCTCGGAGCTCTCAGGTTGCCTTGATGTAGACGCCCTCCTCCTCCTCCTCCTCCTCCTCCTCCTCCTCCTCCTCCTCCTCCTCCTCCTCCTCCTCTGATTTGAATGATGGAGGGGCTGGCGGCCAACAGGCCACAACAATTCTCACCACTTGAATATTCTATTCATTCTTATTCTATTCTATTCTCTACTTATTCTATTCTATTCTCTACTTATTCTATTCTATTCTCTACTTATTCTATTCTATTCCTTATTCTATTCTGTTCCTTATTCTATTCTATTCCTTATTCTATTCTATTCCTTATTCTATTCTATTCTGTTCTATTCTATCCTATATTCCTTATTCTATTCTATTCTATTCTATTCCTTATTCTATTCTATTCTATTCTATTCTCTACTCCTTTATTCTATTCTCTACTTATTCTATTCTATTCTATTTGTTATTCTATTCTATTCGTTATTCTATTCTGTTCCTCCTTATTCTATTCTATTCTGTTCTGTTCTATTCTATTCTATATTCCTTATTCTATTCTATTCTCTACTCCTTATTCTATTCTATATTCCTTACTCTATTCTATTCTCTACTTATTCTATTCTATTCATTATTCTATTCTATTCTATTCGTTATTCTATTCTGTTCCTTATTCTATTCTGTTCTGTTCTATTCTATATTCCTTATTCTATTCTCTACTCCTTATTCTATTCTATTCTCTACTTATTCTATTCTATTCATTATTCTATTCTGTTCCTTATTCTAGTCTGTTCTATTCTCTACACCTTATTCTATTCTATTCTCTACTTATTCTATTCTCTACTTATTCTATTCTATATTATTCTATTCTATTCCTTATTCTATTCTATTCTGTTCTATTCTTTACTCCTTATTCTATTCTATTCTCTACTTATTCTATTCTATTCTGTTATTCTATTCTATTCATTATTCTATTCTGTTCCTTATTCTATTCTGTTCCTTATTCTATTCTATTCTATATTTCTTATTCTATTCTATTCCTTATTCTATTCTATTCCTTATTCTATTCTATTCCTTATTCTATTCTATTCTCTACTTATTCTATTCTATTCTATTCTATTCCTATTCTTAGAAAAGAACATTTTCCCCTTGGCTGTGAGAAATGAAACTGGCTAAAAGGAATAACAACCTTCTACTTGAGTCGCTACCTTCAACGGTCTGCACTCTGCCTTTTTTGAGAGAGATTTATTCACCTTTTAACCAACAAAACTTTGCATTCTTCTGTTTGAAATAAAAAGGGGAAGATCGTTTTAGAAGCTAAAGTTGAATTCAAAAAAAAAAAAATTAGCGGAATCTGTCAGAGTGACAGCTGGAGGATTCAGCCCAAACCGAATTTCAATATTTGAGATTAGATTGACAGATAACCGTAAAACCAGGGATGATTTCTTCCACGAGAAAAAAAATTTAAGCCGCAGATAGAAAAAAAAAGAAAGAGTAACATTTTGACAATAGCTGCCTGAATTGCAAATAATAATATTGAAATTATGATTATGTTCCTTAGACACAAATGCAATCCAGGAATACAAACAGGCCATTTTAAGATACCCTTTGGAATATTTAAAAGTTACTAAAAGATGGCCCTGATTCTTCGGGCCATCCTCGGCGGTGGGGGGGGGGGAAACCCAGGTTGTAATTTCTGAGAATGTGAACTTTTCAAATACGAAAGGCACCGCAAAGTTTCTAGTCCTCAAGGCTTGGAAGATTTATCCATTCAATTTCTCGGCCACCCGTCTCATTTCGAAACTACCATGGGGCGGCTTTCGGGTTTGAAAATGCAGGCGATACTTTAGTTGCTGAGAGAGGCAGGGATGGGCTGCGTAAAATTTCGTGTGTGTGTGTGTGTGTGTTGAATTTCAGCACTTACTCCAGAGTAAAAACTTGCATTTTTTTTTGCCCTTAAAGACTGTTTTATTTCGTTCTCATTTTCATTTTATACAATCACTTATATACTGTGCAATTAAGAAAACAGTAAACACAACTCATCTTATATTCCACCATAGAAAACCAACGTAACACTTCAACCCTCCATACACCCTTTCTTCTCCCCCTCCAACTTTCATTTCTCCCCTCCAACATTCCCCTCTTCTACTTCCCCTCCCCCTCAGACATTCCTTTCTCCCCTTCCCTCCATCTCACCCTCCTTACATTCCCCTCTCACTCCCTCTCTACTCCTCCCTCTTCTTTCCCTCTACTCCTCACTTCGGTGTATTTCTACTATTCATTAATCTATTCGATTTGTATTTTATACTAAAATTTGTATTTTATACTAAGCTTGCATTTTTAAATATGCATTCAAAAGGGGGGGGGATGAGGATACCCACGGAACCTATCAGCACCACGGACAGCTCAGCCTGATCACTGCCATAATTCCGATATTTCTTAAACACTAAACTATTCCAGTAAAATTATATATATATATATATATATATATATATATATATATATATATATATATATATATATATATATATATATATATATATATATATATATATATATATATATATATATATATATATATATGTTATATTTATGCTGATAAATAAATAAAGGGAGACTAGTATAGATCTATTTCAAGCTATTTAGCTCTCATCAGCTAGCCATACCCATGTTTGGGAATCGAATAATCGAATATAATTTATTTATATATATATATATATATATATATAATAATTATATAAATAAATTATATAATTTTAACTTGGAGTTCTTACTAAAAGTTAGAAGAATATTCTTCAGGAAGATAAAAAATCCCGCAGCTAACAACCAGCCAACCCTCCCCGCCGCTATTTCTCTCCGGAAAGTCTTTCCCTTCCCAAATTCACCCACTTTAATGACTGCGGCGGAATTATTTATAAAAATAAACAGGATAATGGTGTAATTAAGAGTTTTAATGTTTCATTAAGGGCGTTGCAAGGCCCGGCTAGCGTTGGCACTGGAGCGGTTTTGGCAAAAAAAAAGGAAGGGAGCTTCTACGTTTCGGTTGGAAGGAAAAAAGGCAGCGGCACTAACGAGGGTTTTTATTTTTTTTTAATAATGAATAGATGCTGGGGAGGCAATTAATTGCTCGTCCTTCAGACAGGCCTGGACAATGCATCAAAGGAAAGGACAGATCGAGGGCAAAGGGCCAGAGCTGAGATGGACAGGGCAGTGCCCGCTTTGCGCCCCCCCCTCCCCAGCAAAGACTGGCAGTGATTGGGGGGGTGGGTGTTCTTCTCAATGGGCCTAGTAGAGCTAGCCCTCTGAAGTCAGAATAACAGAGTTGGAAGGGACCTGGGAGGTCTTCTAGTCCAGCCCCCTGCTCAAGTAGGAGACCCTAGACCATTTCAATCAATCAATCAGTCAGTCAATCAATCAGAATAGAGCTGGAAGGGACCTTGGAGGTCTTCTAGTCCAACCCCCTGCTCTAACAGGACACCATGGACCATTGCAATCAATCAATCAATCAATCAGTCAGTCAGTCAGTCAATCAATCAGAATAGAGCTGGAAGGGACCTTGGAGGTCTTCTAGTCCAGCCCCCTGCTCAAGCAGGAGACCCTAGACCATTTCAATCAATCAATCAATCAACCAATCAATCAATCAGAATAGAGGTGGAAGGCACCTTGGAGGTCTTCTAGTGTACCCCCCTGCCCAAGCAGGAGACATAATCAATCAATGAATCAATCAGAAGGGACCTTGGAGGTCTTCTAGTCCAACCCCCTGCTCAAGCAGGAGATACTATATCAATCAATCAATCAATCAATTAATCAACCAGAATAGAGCTGGAAGGCACCTTGGAGATCTTCTAGTCTACCCCCCTGCCCAAGCAGGAGACATAATCAATCAATCAATCAATCAATCAGAATAGAGCTGGAAGGCACCTTGGAGGTCTTCTAGTCCAACCCTCTGCTCAAGCAGGAGACCCTGGACCATTTCAATCAATCAATCAATCAATCAATCAATCAGAATAGAGCTGGAAGGCACCTTGGAGGTCTTCTAGTCCAGCCCTCTGCTCAAGCAGGAGACCCTGGACCATTTCAATCAATCAATCAATCAATCAGAATAGAGCTGGAAGGCACCTTGGATGTTACGAGAGATGTGGTTATATATTGACGGATCTTCCAGGGTGATCTAGACTCACTTTTTAAATTTTCAACGGCTTCAAAACGCGCAGCCATTGAACGGTTAAGAACGAGGGCATGGCGAGCATTTCACCCATTTCTTGCAGCGGGCGGAATTATTATTGTGCTTAAATTGTTTTGTTTTCGACACAGGATGCCAAGTGAAATCTATTTCAGGAAAATAAACGGATTAGGAGATCAGGATTGGGGGGGGGAGAGGGGGAGGACCAGCGCATCAGAGGGCAGATTCGACGCGCGTGCTCACACACACACACACACACAAACACACACTGAGTAATTTCAAAGGGAGGACGGTCAGTCTCAAAATTGGGCCATAAAACAAGGAAATGATACCAAGTCGTTGGGATGAGAGATGGACAGGAAGAAGAGGGACCCTCTTCGCTGAGGAATAGCTATGAAAGGTCTCCGGAAGGCGAGGAGAAGATCTTGGCTGTCTTGCCTTTTAGTTTAATGGGGATTATTAGAGGTGTTATCATATTTATCGGCCCATTATTGTGACTTAATGCTGCCCTGGACTCCGCCGTTGGAGGAAGGCCGCGGAGAACTTCACCCCAATCAGGTTTTACGAGATGGAGAGAGCTCCCTCCTCCGCAGGGGGACGTCCTTGGTTGACAGCTCTCCTTCCTGGAAAGACAGAGGCCCCATCGGCTTCTCAGCTGCCTGGCCAAAGACCCCCCATCTCTCTCTGTCTCTGTCTCTGTCTCTCTCTCCCTCTCTCTGTGTCTTTCTCTCTGTCTTGTCTGTCAGCCTGTCTGATTGTCATCTATCTATCTACTGTATCTATCTATCTACTGCATCTATCTATCTATCTATCTATCTATCTATCTATCTATCTATCTATCTATCTATCTATCTATCTACTGTGTCTGTCTGTCTTTCTGTCTATCATCTCTCTCCCCCCCTTTCCCTTTCTCTCTTTCTTTCCCTCTTTCCCTCTCTTTCTCTCTCTTTCCCACTCTCTCTTTCCCTCTCTCTCTCTGTTTCTCTCTTTCTGTCTTGCCTGACAGCCTGTTTGATTGTCATCTATCTATCTATCTATCATCTATCTATCTATCTATCTATCTTCTGTATCTGTCTGTCTGTCTGTTTTTCTCTCTCTATCTCTTCCTTTCTGTCTGTCCATCTATCCATCCATCCATCCATCCATCTCCCTTCCTCTCTCTTATCTCTCGTCTGTCTATCATTATATCTACCTACCTACCCACCCATCTGTCTACCATCTGTAGTTCTATGAACTATCTATCTATCTATCTATCTATCTATCTATCTATCTATCTATCTATCTATCTATCTACCATCCATCCATCCATCCATCCATCCATTCACCCACCCACCGACTACCATCTGTCGTTCTGTCTATGATCTCTCTAAATATCCCTATCTGTCTCTGTCTGTCTGTCTGTCTGTCTGTCTGTCTGTCTATCTATCTATCTATCTATCTATCTATCTATCTATCTATCTATCTATCTATCTATCCACCTGCCTGTCGATTATCTCCCCCTCTCTCCTCCCCTTCCAATCTCTTATCTCTCATCTGCCTACCTGCCTGCCTGCCTGCCTATCCATCCATCCATCCATCCCTCTATCTATCATAGAATCCTAGGGCTGGAAGGGACCTCGGAGGTCTTCTAGTCCAACCCCCTGCTCAAGGCAGGAGACCTTAGACCATCCGGAACGAAGAGCTGTCCAGTCTCTTCTTGAAAACTTCCAGCCATGACCTTCCAAAACAGAAGCCTCCAACTTAAGAGCTTCTGCATCAAAATTCCAGATTTTGGGGGATGGAACCATCCAGAGGTTGGCACCTGCAGAAGTCAACCCCCAGCGGAATCACCCAAAGGGAGCCAAGAAGATGCTTTCCCCCCCCCCCACAAAAAAGACCCTCAACTACCCTTCTGTTTTTGGAACGTGGCCACCGCGTAACTCCCAAAGGCACCGAAAGTGGAGAAGGAGGGAGAAGTTTGAAGGCCATTCATGTATAATTCAGGCTGGCCTCCAGTGATTAAAACAACCGCCACAATTAGCGATCGCATTTCCCCCAAAGTGTCTGCCTCAGCTTCTTCTCGGCTAATGAGTTATTCGGATGGTCTTGTTATGTTGGGGAGGGGGACGCAATCCCCCCCCACACACACATACACATCACTTCCCAAAGTCGGCTTTGATACCAAAGGAGACAGTTGTTCAAAGAAGAAACACAACTTTTTGCCCGTCCTCTATAAGCTTCCCCCCCCCAAAAAAAAAAAAAAAAATCCCCTCCACCAAGCAGAGAGAATTCCCCATTGGGCAAGGAAGATTGCTCTTCTGCATTTCAAACCTCAAAGAGAAGAGATAGTCCTCTCTCTCCCTCTCTCTCCCTCTCTCTCTCTCTCCCTCTCTCTCTCTTTTTCTTCCCATTCCCCCTTTTAGCCCAATGCAGGGCGGGAAAGGAAGGGGGTGCTTTTGCCAGTGAATTAAAAATAAAAATAATAAAAATAAAAATAGCAGGACAGTGGAGGTTTTATTCGTGGCAGGGCATCTCCTTAAATGGAAATGCAGAAATGTTTGCATTGTAAATATGATTAAATAAAGGGAAGTTGGTCATATATAATAGGCGCATTTCATTCCTACCCAAGAATTCCAGGAAATGAAATGCTGTAAATTGTGGGCAGTTTTTTGTTTTTGTTTTTTTTAAAGTGGGGAGAACTGAATATACTTTATTTTTTTTTAACTTTTAGTTGTTCTGAAGCTAGAATAATTCTTTGGCAAGTTTTGAAGGCTGCTTTGAAAATATTCAGGGGTGTATATTTTGCTCTTTTTTGTAAAGCTGAGAATCCCCCAAATTGTTATGTGATACTTAGCCAAACATTATTAACTATTATTTCTTTCAGAAACATACATAAAACGTGTTGAATTGATTGAATTCATGTGCCCATCATTAAAAAATTAAAACTTTTTTTTTCAAAATAAAAATAAAAATTGGGGGTTGGGGGTTCACTTTGCAAAGCACACCAGTCCTTGTCAGGCACACGTTTTGCCTACGAAACTTGAGGACTTGCTAAATGTGTAACATTCCCAGAATGTGTAACGTTCCCAGCCCCTCAATGCACAATCTTTCATGCAACCCTCCCAAAATCGTTGTCAACATGATGATTTATTTTAAAAAAAAAAACCTTTTGAGAAATCCTTGGTGCTCTCTGAGCTTGGTGGCTTCCTTGCAGATGTTTCATGACCCAACTAGGGAACATCATCAGTGCTGGAAGGGAGTGGTGTTTACAGAGAGGAAGAGGAGGAGGAGGAGGAGGAGGAGGAGGAGGAGGAGGAGGAGGAGGAGGAGGAGGAGGAGGAGGAGGAGGAGGAGGAGGAGGAGGAGGAAAGATTTCACTTGACCCCTGGGCTACTACTTAGTAGTTCCAAAAGCAGTGTGGGGCTGGGCTGGATGTCCTCTGGGGACCCTTCCAGTGCCACAATTCTACTTTTTTTCCCAAGCCCTCTTGCCACAACAGATATCCTCCGTCCTTACTCCTGCCCGTGGTTTCCTTTCTTCCTTTCATTCTGCATCTCTCTCTCTCTCTCTCTCTCTCTCTGCGTCTGTCTCTCTGTCTCTGTCTGTCTCTCTTTCTCTCTGTGTGTGTCTCTCTCTCTCTGCATCTCTCTGTGTGTGGTTTTTTTTCTGCCTCTCTCTGTGTGTCTGTCTGTCTGTCTGTCTCTCTCTCTGTGTGTGTGTCTCTCTCTGTCTCTCTGTCTCTCTGTCTCTGCGTCTCTGTGTGTGTGGTTTTTTTTCTGCCTCTCTCTGTGTGTCTGTCTGTCTGTCTGTCTGTCTCTCTCTCTGTGTGTGTGTCTCTCTCTGTCTCTCTGTCTCTATCGCAGTGTTTGTGTCTCTCTCTCTGTCTCTCTGTCTCTCTGTCTCTGCGTCTCTGTGTGTGTGTGTTTCTCTGCCTCTCTCTCTCTGTCTGTGTCTGTCTGTCTCTCTGTCTCTGTGTGTGTGTGTGTGTGTGTGTGTCTGCTTCTCTCTCTCTCTCTGTCTGTCTCTCTGTCTCTCCCTCTCTGCATCTCTCTGTCTCTGCGTCTGTCTCTCTCTCTCTGTCTCTCTCCCTCTGCATCTCTCTGTCTCTCTGTCTCCCTCTCTCTCTGCGTCTCTGTGTGTGTGTGTTTCTCTGCTTCTCTCTCTCTGTCTGTGTCTGTCTGTCTTCTGTCTATCTGTCTCTCTCTCTCTCATATATATTTCTTCCTGCCTTCTCAGCTCAGCTTCCTTCATCCATCAAAATCCTCTTGAATTTCCTTTCCATCTTTCGGGATATTAGCTCTTCTACCCATCATTCCCCCCCCCCACCAGCTGACAGTTATAAAACGAATACTTACGGGAACAGGAGAGATGGGGAGAGGAGGGGAGCACGGGAGGGGTGTTTGTGTGTCTCTCTGAATGCAAAGAATCAGCCAGGGGAGAGCCCCCCACAGCCTCCCCACCCCCAAATATCATCCTCATCACATCCTCATCTTCTTCTTTATCACATCCTCTTCTTCCTTCTCCCTCTCCTTCTCCTCCTCCCCTTCCTCCTCTTCGTCTCCCTCCTCCCCTCCTTTTTCCTCTTCCCCCCCCTCTGGGGTCGTAAGTGGAGGACGGCCCATGATTCAAAAGGTGGGCCTAAATCGAAAACTCTGGAGTAAATTAGTCGTAAATAAGCAGGAAGAGATCATAAAAATAGAAGCGAAACAATGCAAATTAAGTCGGGGAGACCACAACCGAGCCTCAAATTCCAGCGGCTAACTGAGACATTGGTTCAATGCGTTTGCCCCCCCCTCTTTTACGACCTTCGTTGCCGCGGTCGTTAAATGAATCACTCCAATCGTTAAGCCGGTCACACGGTCGTTAAGCGAATTCGGCTTCCTCCTCGAATTGCGACCGTCGTAAACACAACCCCCGTTGGCGTGGCGTCCGTGTTTCGATCGTGTGTGACAGCCGCCGCGATGGTCGTTAAATGTGGGGAAAAAGTCCCTTTTCCCCGAGTGCCGTCGCAACTCCGGTCACTAAACGAACTGTCGTAAGTCGAGGACTGCCCGTGGGGCCGAAACCAATGGTATAATGAGCATCCAAGGTGAAAGAATTTCATGATTATTTTTTTTTGCCGCGGAGGATTTGGGGTGGGGGTGGGGGGGTGGAGCCTTAAGGCCGCTCGCTCCCCGCCGGACCTGTGTTCGAATCACGGAAAAAAAACTGCTTGGTAAAGAGGGAAGCCGCTCCTCCCTCCCCCCAACAGCTGTTCCAAAGCCGTTTGCAGCTTCATCCACGTTAAGTGGCTAATAAATCAAACCGGGGTTTGCGCTGCGTTTCTGCCGCGGCGGCTCCCTCATTAATCTCGCGGAAAACGGGCAGAAATAGATGTTCCGTGATCCAGAAGGTAATCATGGGGCCTAATGGCGCTCCGGATTACACGCCCGGCCTTCCCGGCGGAGCGAGAGGATCCTCCTGGGGCAACTCCGGCTCCCTCTTGGGCAAGCCATCATTGTTGGCTTGTTCGGCCCTCTTGGCCCCTGTTTTGTGATCCGGTGTTCATCCCGGTTGAAGGGGGAGCTTTGCCCCCAAATTTGGAAAAGTGGTGGAGGAGAAAGAGCCCACAGCAGAATTATTCCTTTTATTATAAATCCCAGCTTTCTTCCTCCTTCCTTCCTTCCTTCCATCCATTGCTTCCTCTCTCCCTTTCTTTCTTTCTCTTTCCTTCCTCCCTCCCTCCTCTTTCCTTTTCTATTCCTTTCTTCCTTCCCTCCCTCGCTTCCTCTCTCCCTTTCCTCCCTCCCTTTCTCCCTTTCTTTCTTTTTCTTTCTCTTCCTCTCTCCCTCCTTCCTTTCCTCCCTCTCCTTCATTTCTTCTTCCCTTTTCCTTGATTCCTTCCCTTCTTTCCTTCCTTCCTACCTTTCCTCCCTCCCTCTCTTTCCTTCCTTCCTTTTCCTTTCTTCTTCCTTTCCTTCCTTTCTCCATTCCCTCCTCACTCCAGGGGAAAGGATAGTGCAGAATCCCCAATCCCTCCCCACTCCAGGGGAAAGGATACTGCAAAATTTCCATTCCCTCCTCACCCCAGGGAAAGGATACTGCAAAATCCCCGTTCCTATCCCACTCCAGGGGAAGGATACTGCAAAATCTCCATTCCCTCCCCACTCCAGGGGAAAGGATACTGCAAAATCTCCATTCCCTCCCCACTCCAGGGGAAAGGATACTGCAAAATCTCCATTCCCTCCCCACTCCAGGGGAAAGGATACTGCAAAATCTCCATTCCCTCCCCACTCCAGGGGAAAGGATACTGCAAAATCCCCATTCCCTCCTCACTCCAGGGGAAAGGATGCTGCAAAATCCCCATTCCTATCCCACTCCAGGGGAAGGATACTGCAAAATCTCCATTCCCTCCTCACTCCAGGGGAAAGGATACTGCAAAATCCCTATTCCCTCTCCACTCCAGGGGAAAGGATACTGCAAAATCCCCATTCCTACCCCACTCCAGGGGAAAGGATACTGCAAAATCCCCATTCCCTCCTCACTCCAGGGGAAAGGATACTGCAAAATCTCCAATCCCACCCTGCTCTGGGTCCAGCTGGAGGTGATGTTTGCCGGTTCTCTGAACTACTCAAAATGTCCGCTACCGGTTCTCCGGAATCTGTCAGAACCTGCTGGATTTCACCCCTGCTCGAGTGCCTATTTTCTCCAGCATCCAACCTGAGCCGCAGACGGAACAATAGATGCCTTTGAACAGGAGACATTTTAATTTCAAAGCCGGGCTGACATTCACCGAGTGCTCCAAAGTTTATATCCACGTCGGCTGCCACGGCAAATCCTGCTTCTCCACTCAGACGGTGCCAGCTCTTATCTCTCGACGAGCTGGCACTTCAGTTTCCCGTCACGGCGGGCTTTCACCTTTTTTTCCCCCCCTTCCTTCTCCCTCTTCTTTGTCAATACCTCGTGCCCGGCGCAGAAGACAGGAAGGGAAGGAGGTGAAGAGAAAAGGAGGGAGCCGAGCGGAAGACATATGTCGGCCCGGCAGGGCGAACCAGATAGGAATCGCAGCCAGATAAACCCGACTCGGCTTCCTTGTCAAGATAGATGGACGGAATCGTGCCAGCTTGAAAGTGTAATTCTGCCCCTCCCTGTGTCCTTTACAGCCAGAGAAACTAGGGAGGGTCTCTTCTGAGACTCTTGCCCTTTCTGTTATCTAGTTGAGGGTTCAGTTGCCTGTTATCTATCTTTTGGCTGTGATGCCAGAAACTTTCAAGTCTGAAAAAGTACAATTCTCCCGCGGTCTCTTTTACAGGCTGAGAAACTAGGGAGGGTCCCTTCTGAGTCCCTTTCTCAGCACATTATGCAGCTGAGGGCTATGCGGTCTCTTATCTGACTACTCCCTTGGCAGCGTCTCTTCGTCTCGTACCCCAACGTCCTTCTCATCTAGGCCTACCAGAATCTTGCAAGTCTGAAAGTACAATTCTCCCACGGTCTCTTTTACAGCCTGAGAAACTAGGGAGGGTCCCTCCTGAGCTTCTTGCCCTGTTCATTATCTAGCTCTGGACTATGCTGTCCCTTATCTGACCCTTCCCTTGGCTGGATCTCTTTTCCATGTCTCCAAAGCTCTTTCCCTCACACACTACCACAAGAAAATTACAAGTTTGAAAGTACAGTCCTCTCCCTCTCTCCTTTACAGGCTGAGAAACTAGGGAGGGTCCCTTCTGAATTTCTCGCCCTGTCCATTGTGTAGCTGTGGGGTCAGCTGTCTCTTATCTGACCCTTCCCTTGGCAGTGTTTCTCTGCTTCATCTCACTTACCACTACAAGGACCTTGGAAGTCCGAAAGAACAAATCTCCCCCCCATCTCTTTTACAGACTGAGAAACTAGGGAGGGTCCTTTCTGACTCTCTTTCTCCATCCGTTATGCAGCTGTGGGCTCAGCTGTCTCTTATCTGACCGTTTCCTCGCCTGTGTCTCTTTTCCCTGTCTCCCAATGTCCTTCCCGCTTACTGCAAGAACCTTGGCCAGTCTAAAATTACAATTCTCACGCCGTCTCCTTTACAGCTTGAGCGTTAGTGAGGGTGTCTTCGGAGTCTCCTTCACCACTCAATATGCAGCTGAAGGCTATCCAAGGTCCTTCTCACCCACCCCTACAAGAACCTTGCAAGTTCTGAAAGTACAATTCTCCCACCGTCTCCTTTACAGCCTGAGAAACTAGGGAGGGTCCTTTTCGAGTCTCTTTCTCCACCCATCATACAGCTGAGGGCTCAGCTGACTCTTATCTGTGTCTTTTTTTTCCTGGTCTCCCAAAGTCTTTCCCGCTTACTGCAAGAACCTTGCTAGTTCTGAAAGTACAATTCTCCCACCGTCTCCTTTACAGCCTGAGAAACTAGGGAGGGTCCTTTTCGAGTCTCTTTCTCCACCCATCATACAGCTGAGGGCTCAGCGGACTGTTATCTGACCATTCCCTTGGCTGCCTCTCTTTCCCCTTCCATCCCAAGGTCTTTCCCGCTTACTGCGAGAACCTTGCAAGTCTGAAATTACAATTCTCCCCACGTCTCCTTCAGAGAATGAGCAACTAGGGAGGGTCCCTTCACAGCCCCTTTTACCCACCTATTATGCAGCCGCAGGCTATGCGGTCTCTTATCTGGCGTGTCTTGGTTTCATCTCCTAAATAAAGGTGGTTCTCGACATACGACCACAACTGAGCCCGAAATTCCTCTTGCCAAGCGAGGGACGTTTGTTAAGTGGGTTTCGCCCCCCTTTGTACGACCTTCCTTGCCACCATTGTTAAGTGAATCCCTGCAGCGAAGCTAGGTGACGTAACCACCACTGCTTCTGCCTCAGCAACTACGGCGGTTCGCTTAACAAGAAAGGTCATACAACGGGGCAAACACACACCAGCTGTCTCGCTTAGTGACGGGTGTGTTTGGGCTCCGTTGTGGTCGTAGGTCGAGGACCGCCTGTGTTTTGTGGGCCTGAGTTGAGGTTAGCGTCCCCCTTTCTAAATGGGCTTATTCACCGGAAAATATTCCGAGTTAGTATTTGTGTTTTCCCCAAGACGACTGAAAACAGCAGCTGTTCATTTTTAAATCCTCATTTTGACGTCCCCTGGAGGAGGAAACCAGCAGAGACAAGATGTGTTGGTGGAGGGTCCTAATATTCCCACAGGGGGGCTTCCTGCTTGAGCAAGGGGTCGGACTAGAAGACCTCCCGAGGCCCCTTCCAACTGTGATACTGACTTCAAGTGGGAATCGAAGTCCACTCATCTAAAAATTCCCAGTATTGAGAAAGACAGACTGAAACTCACTCTCCTTCCTCCCTCCCTTCCTTTTCTTCTTCTTCTCCCTTTCTCCTTCTCTTTCTCTTTCTATCTCTCTTTTCATTCTCTCTCTCACTATCTTTTTTTGGTCACTCTTTCTCTCTCTCTCTCTCTCTCTCCTCTCTTCCTCACTCTCTCATTCTCTCTCTCTCCATCTCTTTCTCACTTTCTTTTGCTCTCTCTCCATCTCTCTCTCTCATTCTCTCTCACTTATTCTTTCCCCCCTTCTCTTTCTCTCTCATTTCTCATTCTCTCCCTCCCCCTCCTCTCCTCTCTCTCCCTCCCTCTTTCTCTCTTTTATTCTCTCTCTCATTCTCTCTCTCTTATTCTCTCCCCTCTCTCATTCTCACTCA
This sequence comes from Thamnophis sirtalis, assembly GCF_051295495.1. Classification (NCBI taxonomy): domain Eukaryota; kingdom Metazoa; phylum Chordata; class Lepidosauria; order Squamata; family Natricidae; genus Thamnophis; species Thamnophis sirtalis. Next base: position 46,449,764 of record NW_028261395.1, read on the forward strand.
TTCCCTCTCTCATTCCTCATTCTCCCCCCTCTCTCCTCCCTGTCTCTCCCCCTCTGTCCTTCTCTCTCTCTCTCATTCTCTTCTTCTCTCCTCTCTCTCATTCTTCATTTTCTCCCCTCTCTCCTTCTCTCTCTCCCCCTCTCTCTTTCTCTCTCTCACTCTTATTCTCTCCCTCCCCCTCTCTCTCATTCCTCATTCTCTCCCCCTCTCCTCTCTCTCTCCCTCTCTTGTTCTCTCTCCCTCTCATTCTCTTATTCTCTCCCTCCCTCTCTCTCTCATTCTCTCTCTCATTCCTCATTCTGCCTCCCCCCCCACTCTCACGCACAGCCCCATTTGTGAGTGCATTTTCTATCCGCCCCAGTGGCAGTACAGGCAGTTTCCGAAGCGGCCTGCATGCCAGCTGTTTCCTTAACACAAACGTTGGCCTGTCAGAAGAGAGGCAGGAAATGCGATGGGACAGGCCTTGTCAGCAGGAAGGATTCCCTCTGGCACCTGTCACTCAGCACCCGTCCCCTCCCTCCAGGGCAAGGCACGGGGGGGGGGGGGTGTCCCTGGAGAGGGAGAGGGGGTTGCCCAGGCAGATCCAGGTGTATCTGACTTGGCTGGGGTGAAAAAAAAAACGTTTTTTACAAGGAGGATGGAGAAAAGGCAATCTTGGGAGTCTAATGCTGCGAACAGGGAATAGGAGACAGGATAACAGGAGTTGGAAGGGGCCTCGGAGGTCTCCTAGTCCAACCCCTTGTTTTATTCTGGGAAGAAGGAGAGGATTTTGTCTGCCTTTAGGAAGAAGTGGGTCGTCTTTTTATAATGGAAGACAGTGTCAAGCTAGGCCCCGAAGTCCCTCCGTCCTTCCCTTTCTCTCTCATTCTCTTCCTTCCTTCCTTCCTTTCTCTCTCATTCTCTTCCTTCCTTCCTTCCCTTTCTCTCTCATTCTCTTCCTTCCTTCCCTTTCTCCTTCGTTCTCTTCCTTCCTTCCTTCCTTCCTTCCTTCCCTTTCTCTCTCATTCTCTTCCTTCCTATCACTTTTCTTCTTTCCTCCATCTTTTTCCTTCCTTCCTTCCTTTCTTCCCTCCCTTTCCTCTCTCTCCCCCTTGTCTTCCACCATCACTCCATCTCTCTTTCCTTCCCTCCTTCCTTCCCTCACTCCCTTCCTCCTTTCTTTCTTTTCTTCCTCCCTCTCTCCCTCCCTTCCTGTCTCTTTCCTTCCTTCCCTCTCTCCTTCCCTCCCTTTCCTCTCTCTCTTGTCTTTCATCACTCCCGTCTCTCCTTCCTTCCTCTTTCTCGTTCTCTTCTTTCCTCCCTCTCTTCCTTCCTTCCTTCCTTACCTCCCTCTCTCCCTTGTCTTCCACCATCACCCCATCTCTCTCCTTTGTTCCCTCCCTCCCCCTCCTTTCTTTATTTTCTTCCTCCCTCTCTCCCTCCCTCCCTTTCCTCTCTGTAGTCTTCCACTACCCCTCCTCTCTCCTTCCTTCCTTCCTCTCATTTTCTTCTTTCTTCCCTCTTTTTCCTTCCTTCCTTCCTTCCCTCCCTCCCTCCCTCCCTCCCACCCTTTTCTCCCTTTCTCCCTTGTCTCCCACCATCACCCCCATCTCTCTCCTTCCTTCCTTCCTCCCTTCCCTCCTTTCTTTCTTTCTCCCTCCCTCTCTCCCTCCCTCCCTTCATCTCTCCCTCCCTCCCTCCCTCCCTCCTGCAAATAATGAAAAATCCCCTCATGTGATTGCCAAGGATCACCTGCCAGTTTCCACGTACCGGTCAGTTTCAGCCACTCCCCTGAATTAAGAGACGAGGTTGACCGAGGTTGACGCCTGGTCAACTCCACTTCCTCCCTTCTGCTGGATTTAGAAGGAGGAACAATTCGGGGGGGGGGGCTTTGCGTTGTTTCCTCCCCCTCTGGTGCTATTTTTGCTTTTTAGTGTCCTCCCGTGTGAGTAATTGTCCCTGTCCTAATTAGAAACTGTTTCACACCACTAAGTTAATTGGAAAGCTGTCCTGGGCGCTGGTGGGTGATGGGGGGGGGGGTGTCTCCCCATATGTCTCTTTGCCGTCACTTTCTTTTTAATTTGCGACACGTCAGAAATGGGGGTTCAAGGAAGAACCCAAGAAGAAGCCAGCGGGGGGCGCCAGCCTTCGAGATAAGCCAGGCACGCAGGCAGGTCCCGTCCCCCCCCCAAAATCCCGGGTTTGTTTTGATCCCAAGACCTGGAGGTAATCCTCGACTTACGACGACGGCGGACCCCAACATTTCTGTTGCTAAGCGAGGCTGTGGGTGAGTGAGTTCTGCCCCATTTCATGACCGCTTTTCTTTTCTTTGCCAGGGTTGTTAAGCGAATCGCAGGTGTTGTTAAATAAACCGTGTGGCCATTAAGAGAATCTGGTCCTCCCTCCCCCCATTGAATTTGCTTGTCGGAAGCTGGCTGGAAAGGGAGGGAGGAGGGAGGAGGAGGGAGGAGGAGGAAGAGGAGGAGGAGGAGGAGGAGGAGGAGGAGAAGAGGAGAGGAGGAGGAGGAGGAGGAGGAGGAGGAGAAGAAGAAGAAGAAGAGGAGGAGGAGGAGATGGAAGAGGAAAAGAGTAGAGGAGGAGGAAGAGGAGGAGGAGAAGGAAGAGGAGGAAGAGGAGAAGGAGAAGAAGAGGAGGAGGAGGAGGAAGAAGAGGAGGAGGAGATGGAAGAGGAAAAGAGTAGAGGAGGAGGAAGAGGAGGAGGAGGAAGGAGAGAAGAGGAGGAGAGGAAGAGGAGATGGAAGAGGAAAAGAGTAAGGAGGAGGAGGAGGAGGAAGGAGAAGAAGAGGAGGAGGAGGAAGAAGAGGAGGAGGAGGAAGAGGAGGAGGAGAAGGAGAGGAGGAGGAAGAGGAGGAGGAGGAAGAGGAGGAGGAGGAGAGGAGGAGGAAGAGAGGAGGAGGAAGAGGAAGAGGAAGAGAGGGAGGAGGAAGAGGAAGAGGAAGAAGAGGGATGACTGTGGCTTCTTGGTGTTCTCTGAACTTGGTGGATTTCTTGCAGACATCTCAAGACCCAACTAGCTAACATCATCAGTGCTAGTAAGGAATGGGCCTCCTTTACTCTTTGGGGAGGGGGGCTTGAGCTGACCACAGCCCTTTAACTCCCTGGCTTTAAAGGCATGTGTGGATGACCTTGGGAGGGGAGGAAGATGAGGGAAAGAGACAAAGCAAATAAAAGCAATTAGATAAGAGACCCAGAAGCCCTCAGTCACTTAACGGCTGTTGGGGGGGGGGAAGGATTTAAGAAGGAATCCCCTCGAATGGATTAAGCAGCCAAAATGGACAGTGGTGGAGTTTCAGACTTCATGTCATCCTATCAACGTAGCCTAGTAGAATTCATTCACCCTGTAGTAGTTTTTCTTGGCCGGTTCGGCCGGGAAGAGCAGAAACCGCCGAAGGCATAAACCAACATTGAGTTGATCATATCCTGTCACTTCCCACAGCACGTCTCCTCCCATGGACCCCTAAATTCAGCTCTGGATCCTTGCGCAGATTAAAGGGAGCCTGTTCTGACCGAGGCTTCCCGAGAGCCGGAAGCCAACTCCTGGTGCCGACAAAAAACCCTTTAAATAATTGGCTGTGAATTCTGCTCCTTCACATCCAGCAAAGTCTTTCAAGGGAGGATTTACGGTCACAGACCTCATCTGGCTTGGAGAGCTGCCAGGCCGATCTCTGCAGAACTTGGCCAGGAGTCTCGGAGAGTCACGAACCAATGAAGCGAACTAAGTGTCTCCTGCAAACTCCACTCCCCTTTCGCTCCTCTTTTATTCCCTCTGGGAGGGGGCATTCACCGTCCACCTGTGGCCTCACTCCCAAGTCGACCCCTCTTCTTTAGCTCTTCCCTTCGTCTGGCAATTCTGCGCATGTGCACACTGGGAACAGGCTCCAGCTGTTCTTCTGCCTCCCTGATGCTGACTCCGAAGGCAGCTGATAACTGTCAGACGGCCCTGGCCCCCTCTCTGCCCCCGACACAGATCCCTCCTCAGAGCCTCCTCCAGACTCCGGGACTGGCCCATCTTCCTCCCCAAACCTCCTCACTGTCCGAATCTTCCGCCAGCTCCGATGGCCGCTGGCGGGCCACAACAGAGCCCTCCTCCTCATTTGCATGCCTCCGAAGCTCCACCCCCGCGAAAAGAACCGAGTAGAAGTTTTTAATTGTTTGCGAGAAAACTCTGGAGCCCGTAAATCTGAGTGGCGGGCAGGGCATCTGACCCTTAGCCATCGAAGCCGCTCCACATTCCTAAATCCCGAGACTTAATTTATCCAAGAACTTGTTACGGTTCCCCGTGTGCCAGCCAAATGAATGGGGCTTTGGATGGCATTTAGCCGCTAATAAATTACAAGGCTCCAAAACCATTAGCCGCAAAGTAAATTGTTTTAATTGATCTGAACTTCTCGGAGTAGCGGAACGCTTCTCCCCGCTCTGCGCAAGGCTTTGCAAAAAAGAGAGAGAGAGAGAGAGAGAAAAAAAAACACAATTCCAGAACTCTCTTTTCTTGCCCAGCAGTTTGCAAAAGACCAAAAGAGGCAATTAATCTGTCGTGAAAGCACCAGCTGGCCAGGTGGAGTCCAGTTTCCAAGGACAATGGGCCGAAAATACCCATCGTTCCAAAGGGGCGAAGATGAAGTCAGACCCCCGAGAGGCAGCAGGCAGAAAAGGCTGCCTTTTGGAGCAAGCAAGAGTTGGAAGGGACCTTGGAGGTCTTCTAGTCCAACCCCCTGCTCAAGCAGGAGACCCTAGACCATTTCAATCAATCAGTCTATCTATCTATCTATCTATCTATCTATCTATCAATCAATCAATCAATCAATCAATCAATCAATCTATCAATCTATCAGATTGGAGCTGGAAGGGACCTTGGAGGTCTTCTAGTCCAACCCCCTGCTAAAGTAGGAGATCCAAGACCATTTCAATCAATCAATCAATCAGTCAATCTATCTATCTATCTATCTATCTATCTATCTATCTATCTATCTATCTATCTATCTATCATCTATCTATCTATCATCTATCTATCAGAATGGAGCTGGAAGGGATCTTGGAGGTCTTCTAGTCCAACCCCCTGCTCAGGCAGGAGACCCTAGACCATTTCAATCAGTCTATCTATCTATCTATCTATCTATCTATCTATCTATCTATCTATCTATCTATCTATCTATCTATCTATCAGAATGGAGCTGGAAGGGACCTTGGAGGTCTTCTAGTCCAACCCCCTGCTCAAGTAGGAGATCCAAGACCATTTCAATCAATCAATCAATCAATCAATCAATCAGAATGGAGCTGGAAGAGACCTTGGAGGTCTTCTAGTCCAACCCCCTGCTCAAGTAGGAGATCCAAGACCATTTCAATCAATCAATCAATCAATCAATCAATCAGTCTATCTATCTACCTACCTACCTACCTACCTACCTACCTACCTACCTACCTACCTACCTATCTATCTATCTATCTATCTATCTATCTATCTATCAGAATGGAGCTGGAAGGGACCTTGGAGGTCTTCTAGTCCAACCCCCTGCTCAAGCAGGAGACCCTAGGCCATTTCAATCAATCAATCAATCAATCAATCAATCATAATGCAGCTGGAAGGGACCTTGGAGGTCTTCTAGTCCAACCCCCTGCTCAAGCAGGAGACCCTAGACCATTTCAATCAATCAATCAATCAATCAATCAATCAATCATAATGCAGCTGGAAGGGACCTTGGAGGTCTTCTAGTCCAACCCCCTGCTCAAGCAGGATACTTTCTGCCATTTCAGAAAAACGGCTGTCCAGTCTTTTCCTTAAAAGCTTCCAGTGATGCAGCAGCCCCACAACCTCTGGTGGCCAGTTATCCCACTATTTCATTGATCTGGGATTATGGAATAAACAGAATTGGAAGGGAGCTTGGAGGTCATCTAGTCCAACCCCCTTTCTTAAAAGCCTCCAGTGATGGAGCAGCCATGACCTCTGCTGGCCAGTTAATGCCACTATTTCATTGGCCTGGTATTATAGAATAAACAAGAGGGGAAAAGGATCTCGGAGGTCATCTAGTCCAACCCTCTGCTCGAGCAGGAAATCTTATACCATTTCAGACAAATGTAGTCTCTTCTTGAAAAGCCTCCAGGGATGGAAGCTCCTACAACTTCTGGAGGCAAGCCGTTCCACTGATGAATCGATCTGGGATTAGGGAACAGCAGAATGACAAGCGTTGGAAGGGACCTTGGAGGTCTTCTAGTCCAACCCCTCATCCAGCAGGAGACCTTATACTATGCCAGACAAATTGCTGTTAATTCTCTTAAATTTCCAGTGTTGGAACTTCTGGAGGCAAATTCTGTTCCACTGATTAATTGTTCTAACTGTCAGGAAATTCCTGCTTAGCTCTAAGTTGCTTCTCTCCTTGTTTAGTTTCCACCCATTGCTTCTTGACCTGCCCTCAGGTGCCTTGGAGAATAGCTTGACTCCCTCTTCTTTGGGGCAACCCCTGAGATATTGGAAGGCTGCTATCGTGTCTCCCCTGGTCCTTCTTTTCATTAAATTAGACATCCCCAGTTCCTGCAACCGTTCTTCGTATGTTTGAGCCTCCAGTCCCCTAGTCCTCTTTGTTGCTCTTCTCTGCACTCTTTTCTAGAGCCTCAACAGCTTTTCTTTTTAATGGTTCCCATCCCGTCTTCATCACCAGTTTCTCCCCCCTCTCCCCAGATGCTTAGATAATTCGACTGAGACGGGGAAGATCGCATGTTCCTCAACTCTGCTTCTAACTCCGAAAGGTTGTACAATCAGCTTCCCACTGGGCCCGTGACTACGAGGGAAGGGTCTCCCTTTGCTACCTCTGTCTCTTTGATGGACAACTTGCCAGCCCCCCCTCTACCTCAAGATGCTCGGATGAAGGTTGCGCATCTTAATAAAGAAGAGTCCTCTGAGCCCCTAGGAGGTTCGTTTCATTCCTCCAACAGCTTTCATGCTTTCATCTCTCTTTCAACGAAGGTGTTTGATCATACACCAGGCAATTTCTCTGTACTGAATCTGTGCCCCCATGCTAGGCCGGAGAGCAATCTCTTTGGCTAACTGTGGTGTGTCCTTGAATTTTGCAAGGTGAGCAGAAATTCAGGTTGGGCTACAAAGAGAGGGGGATGAGCCTAGAAGGTGCCTGTGTTTTGCTCTTTAGACAGCTAAGTCAAAAGTTCAGTTGGACAGCCACAAGTGGTGATTCGAGATTTTGGCTTACTTCTTTAGATGGGGTCAACCCAACTCAATACTCAACTCCATCCAACTCAGCCCTAATTAAAAGAAACCAACTCAACCCTCGATTCAACTCAACCCAACCCTAATCAACTCAACTCAACCCAATCCAACCTAACTCAAACCAAACCAAATCAACTCAACCCAACGCAACTCAATGCTCAACTCAATCTTCAACTCCACCCAACTCAGCCGAATTAAAGCAAACCAACACAACCCTCAATTCAACTCAACCCAACCCAACCTAACTCAAACCAAGCCAAGCCAAGCCAAAGCAAGTCAACTCAACCCAACCCAATCAATGCTCAATTCAATCTCCAACTCAACCCAACTCAGCCTAAATAAAGCAAACCAACTCAACCCTCAATTCAACTCAACCCAACACAAAACAAGTCAACACAACACAATCCAAACCAACCTAACTCAAACCAAGGCAACTCAACTCAACCCAACCCAACCATTAACTCAACCCAACCTTATGCACATCTCTCTCTCTCTCTCTCTCTCTCTCTCTCTCTCTCTCTCTCTCTCTCTCTCTCCCTACCTACCTACCTACCTACCTACCTACCTATCTGCCTACCTATCATCTATGTCTGTCTCTCTCTCTGTGTGTATCTGTCTGTCTATATCTATCTATCTATCTATCTATCTATCTATCTATCTATCTACCTACCTACCTACCTACCTACCTACCTACCTACCTACCTACCTATATCTAACTGTCTGCATCTGTCTGTCTGTCTGTCTGCCTGCCTGCCTGCTTCTCTATCTATTGTAGAGAATAGATAAATAGGTAGATGATAGATGACAGATGAATGAGAGAAACAGAAACATGATAGAGAGATAGATGATAGGTAGATGATAGATTGCCGCACCCCCCCCAGGATCACATGATCGCTATTCAGACTCTCAGCAACTGACTCATATTTATGACGGTTGCAATATCCCCAGGGGTCACACAACCCCCTTTCTTACGACCTTCTGGAGAAGCAAAGTCAATGGGGAAGCCACTTAACGAAGTGTCCGACTAACTTAACAATGGCAGCGTTTCACTTAACCACTGTGGCAAGAAAGGTCGTAAAATGGGGCACTACTCACCTGACGCCTGTCTTGCTTAGCATGAGGAAATTTTGGGCTGCATTGCAGTCGTAAGCCGAGGACTGCCTGTATAAAATGGTACTATCCAGCCCGCCACTTCCCGATGGAAATTCCCCCCCCCCCAACATCCAAGGAAAACGGACTTCTTTGTCATTTTCATGCGTTGTTCCCCCATTCCTTCCCCCGTTGTCTGTGTGTGTGTGATGTCCTCCCTTCAATTCTCCCCCTTTGGTGTGTTTGACAACACAACTGAAGGTTCTTGTGCTCCTGGAAGGCTGGGCCACTTCTAGCCAGAGGCTGTGATTTTCTTCACAAAACAATTGCAAAAACACACACAAAAATGCTGTCAGTGGGGCCAACCAGAACAGCAGGCGAGCGGGGGAGAGGGAGAGAGAGAGAGAGAGAGAAAGAGAGAGAGAGAGAGAGAGAGAGGGAGGGAGGGAGGGAGGGAGAATGTGTCTGTGTGTGTGTGTATGTGTTTATGAGCTTCTAAATTCCCTCTGTCGGTGTTTCCCTTCCCAAAGACACAAGCCGTCCTAATTAGATTGTGCATTTAATTTCTCGGAGTGGGCTGCGATCGGTTGCCATTCTGCCCTAGATAAAGGTATTGATTAAGGGAGCCAATTCTGGGAGGATGCATTTCGCAGCCACGGGAGAAGGGAGGACACGAGTTCGGATTCCAAAATGTGCCTGGCTGGCTGGCTGGCCGGCCTTCCTGAAAATTCAGGAACCATCCGATACCCCATTGTCCACAAGACACAGGACATGGGCAGAAATATGAGAATCCAGGGTGCCCTCCCCATGAGAGGGAGGGAGGGAGGGAGACAGATAGACAGAGAAGACAGAGGGGGAGAGAGAGAGAGAAAGAAAGAGAGAGAGACACAGAGACAGACAGAGAAGACAGAGAAAGAGAGAGAGAGAAAGAGGGAGACACAGAGAGAGAGAAAGAGAAAGAGAGAGAGACACAGACAGACAGACAGATAGACAGAGAAGACAGAGAGAGAGAGAGAGAGAGAGAGAAAGAAAGAGAGAGACACAGAGAGACAGACAGAGAAGACAGAGAAAGAGAGAGAGAGAAAGAGGGAGACAGAGAGAGAGAGAGAGAAAGAGAAAGAGAGAGACACAGACAGACAGATAGACAGAGAAGACAACGAAAGAGAGAGAAAGAGGGAGACACAGAGAAAGAGAGAGAGAGAGAGAGAGAGAGAGAGGGAGGGAGACACACACAGAGAGGGAGAGAGAGAGAGAGAGGCAGGCAGGCAGGCAGGCAGGCAAGCAGGGAAGATAGAGAAAGAGGAAGAGGGAGAGAGACAGACAGATAGAGTTCTGCCTAAGGCAGAACTAGAATTCCCAATCTCTGGGTGATTGTCCCAAAGTCACTCAGCCAGTTTTAATGCCTAAGGTGGAACTGGAACTCACCATGTCCTGGCCCAAAATCACCTAGTCGACTGTCATACTTAAGGTAGAACTATAACTCACGGAATCTCGGCGATTGACCCAAGGTCACCTAGTCAACGGTCATTCTTAAGGTGGAACGAGAACTCACCACGTCCTGGAGATTGGCCCAAAGTCACCTAGCCAACTGCCATGGCCAAGGCAGGACTATAACTCACTCTCTCCTGCCTTCCAGGCTCAGGCGTTCACCACTAGACCAAGCTGTCTCCTGTTTGAGCAGGGGGTTGGACTAGAAGCCCTCTAGAGTTCCTTCCAACCTTATGAGTCTATGATTCTGAGATAGATAGCTGAAACGCAGGATAGGCAGAGGGAGGGGGAGGGAGGAATGGATGGATGGATGGATGGATGGATGGATGGATGGATGGATGGATGGGTTGGGTTGGGTTGGGTTGGGTTGGGTGGTTGGGTGGGTGGGTGGGTGGATGGATGGATGGATGGATGGAAGGAAGGAAGGAAGGAAGGAAGGAAGGAAGGAAGGAAGGAAGGAAGGAAGGAAGGAACATCCAGAGGTTGTGTGAGTGCCAGCACTGAAGGTTTTCAAGAAAAGACTGGACTGCCACTTGTCCAGAAGAGTGAAGAGCCATGATGGCAAACCTCTGGTATCTCAGAGGTGGCACACCGAGGGCTCTCTGTGGGCATGTGCACCCCAGCTCAGCCAGCAGATCGTTGAGTTCCCAATGTGCCCTAGCATGGACCTTCCAGTTTGGGCCTAAAAGGTTCCCCATCACTGGTGTAGGGTCTCTGGATTAGGGGGCTGGACTAGAAGACCCCCAAGGTCTCCTCCAGCTCTGCTCTGCAGTTATTCTGTATGTAGATCTCTCCTGCTTGAGCAGGGGGGGTGGACTAGAAGACCTCCAAGGTCCTTTCCAACTCTCAAGTGATTCTCTTAAGCCTTGAGATCTCACTGGGGCAACATCTCTCTCTCTCTGTGTGACCCTCTCCATGGTCCTGAACCAAGAGGGACCTTTGCAGCTGATGGATAAGCGGCGGGAATCTCCTGTCCGTGTCAACCTCTATATTTCATCTTTCCGCCTTCCATTTAAGGACCAACCATTTCCTATCCTTCCCGGACTCCTGCAGGCTGAATTCCAACAGGGAGAGACCTTCTCTAAACAGAAAACAGAATGAATTCGGGCTTTCCAAAAGGGAAAATATGATCGGAGGCAGGCCTCGGATCCAAATCCCCTTGGCGAATAATTGGATTGTTGCTATTGTGGAGGGCTGCCAGCGCCGGATGATAATAACGGAGGGGGTTTATTTGTCCTGGCATCTCCGGCACAGGCTGTGAAACACAATATCCCACCACCACACGCTTCCTGCCAGGGTGAAGCCCAGAGGACGGTTCTACTTTGCCCGTAAATTTTAGGACAATTGTCCTTACGTTTCCTACCATTTTCTTTCTTTCTTTTATTGTGGTTGTTATTTTTTTGGCACTCAATCGAGACACCCAACAACGTTTTCAGGAGGGGAGGAGGAGGAGGAGGAGGAAGGAAGGAAGGAAGGAAGGAAGGAAGGAAGGAAGGAAGGAAGGAAAGAGAAGGAATGCGGGAGGAGGAGGAGGAGAAAGGAAAGAAAGGAATGCGGGAGAGGGAGGGGAAGGAGAAAGGAGGAGGAGGAGAAAAGAAAGAAAGAGAAGGAATGCGGGAGGAGGAGGAGGAGAAAGGAAAGAGAAGGAATGCGGGAGGAGGAAGAGGAAGGAAAGAAAGAGAAGGAATGCAGGAAGAGGGGGAGAAAGGAATGCGGGAGAGGGAGGGGAAGGAGAAAGGAGAGGAGGAGGAGGAGAAAGGAAAGAAAGAGAAGGAATGCGGGAGGAGGAGGAGAAAGGAAAGAAAGGAATGCGGGAGGGAGGGGAAGAAGAAAGGAGAGGAGGAGGAGGAGAAAAGAAAGAAAGAGAAGGAATGTGGGAGTAGGAGGAGGAGAAAGGAATGTGGGAGAGGGAGGGGAAGGAGAAAGGAAAGAAAGAAGGAATGCGGGAGAAGGAGGAAGGAAAGAAAGAGAAGGAATGCGGGAGGAGGAGGAAGGAAAGAAAGAGAAGGAATGCGGGAGGAGGAGGAAGGAAAGAAAGAGAAGGAATGTGGGAGTAGGAGGAGGAGAAAGGAATGTGGGAGAGGGAGGGGAAGGAGAAAGGAAAGAAAGAAGGAATGCGGGAGAAGGAGGAAGGAAAGAAAGAGAAGGAATGCGGGAGGAGGAGGAAGGAAAGAAAGAGAAGGAATGTGGGAGTAGTAGGAGGAGAAAGGAATGTGGGAGAGGGAGGGGAAGGAGAAAGGAAAGAAAGAAGGAATGCGGGAGAAGGAGGAAGGAAAGAAAGAGAAGGAATGTGGGAGTAGGAGGAGGAGAAAGGAATGTGGGAGAGGGGGGGGAAGGATAAAGGAAAGAAAGAAGAATGCAGGAGAGGGAGGGGAAGGAGAAAGGAGATGTAGGAAGTTATCATCCAGCCCTCTCCCAGAAAAATGAAATACCTTAGGATATATTGAAAAGGCAGAATATTTCTCTGAATGTGAAAAGGAAGAAACATGTTTCAAAAAGACAAAGTAACTCTCCCTGCAGCTTCCTGCCCCCACCCACTTCGTCGATGAGCCATTAAAGCCTGAGCTAGTCCACTTTACATAATAAAGAGTTCTCCCCTTCAGCTCCAGGGGGGAATGGGATTAAGGCATGATAATATTGGCCCTTTACTCAACTGACCACATGGCATCTGAGAACTCAACCAAACCTGGACTCAGCCTAGAGAGTTGCCCCTGCATGGCCCCGTGGGAGTCTGACAACCAATCAGAATACATTTCTTGCACAGGAGCAGGAAACAGACAGATCCGCCATTAAAACCATCTTCCCAAGCAGCCTCCATGTTTCCAGTGTCTTTTTCCCCACTTGGAACTGAACCCAGAAGGACATTTCTTCCAACAGAGAGGAGGAGGAGGAGAAAGGAAAGAAAGGAATGTGGGAGAAGGAGGAGAAGGAGAAAGGAGAGGAGGAGAAAGGAAAGAAAGAGAAGGAAGGAATGCAGCAGGAGGAGCAGAAAGGAAAGAAAGGAATGTGGGAGAGGGAGGGGAAGGAGAAAGGAGAGGAGGAGGAGGAGGAAGGAAAGAAAGAGAAGGAATGCAGGAGAAAGAGAAAGAAAAAAAGGAATGTGGGAGAGGGAGGGGAAGGAGAAAGGAGAGGAGGAGAAAGGAAAGAAAGAAGGAATGCAGGAGGAGGAGAAAGGAAAGAAAGGAATGTGGGAGAGGGAGGGGAAGGAGAAAGGAGAGGAGGAGGAGAAAGGAAAGAAAGAGAAGGAACAGGGAGAGGAAGGAGAAAGACGGAAAGGATTAAAAAGGAAAGAAGGAGAAAGAAAGGAGGAGAAGGAGTGGGGGTGGTGAAGGGGAAGGAGGGCAGGTGAAAAGGAGACGAGGAGGATGAGGGGGAAACAGCAGAAGGAGGAGAAAGAGATGGAAGAGAGGAGGAGAAAAAGGAGACGGGGAAGAGAAGGATCCTTCCTTCCTCCCTTCTCAGAATATTTCCCATATCTTCCTTCCTTCTCTCATCTCCTTCCTTCTTTCCTCTTCGACATTTTCCTTCTTTCCTCCCTTCCTCTTTCCCTCCCTCCCTTCCCACAGAAAGCCTAGTTCCACGAATGTACAAGTGGAGGTCTTCTAGTCCAACCCCCTCCTCAAGCAGGAGATCCTAGACCATTCTGCACAAATCTCTCCTTGGGAAATTTAAAAGCATTAGCTGGCTGGTGAAGGAGAAAGAGGGGGGGAGGGGGAGAAAGAGAAAAGGAAGGAAGGAAGGAAGGAGGGGAGGGAGAAGGAGAGAGGGAGGAGAGAACGCGAGGAGGAAAAGGGAGGAAGCTAGGGAGGGAAGGAGGGAAGGGAAGGGAGGAAGAAGGAAGGGAGAAGGAGGGAGGGAAAGAAAAGAAGGAAGGAAGGAGGAGGGAGAGAGAAGAGAGATAGAAGGAAGGAAGGGAGAAGGAGAGAGTTATAGAGAAAAGGAGGAAGGGAGAGAGGGAAGGAGAAGAGAGATGGAAGGAAGGAAGGAAGGGAGAGGGAGGGAGGGAGAAGAGAGATAGAAGGAAGGAAGGGAGAAGGAGGAAGGGAGAAGAGAGATAGAAAGGGAGAGAGAATGGAAGGGAAGGAGGGAAACATCGAATCCTGGCCGAGAATTCTGGGACTTGCAATCCTCCCGTCTTCAAGTTGCCAAGGCTGAGAACTCCTGCAGCGGCACGAAAGATTGCAAAAGAAAAAGGAAAAAGAAAGAAAGAAAGAAAGAAAAAAGGAGGAGCGAATAAGCCGCCGTGGGAAGGAAAAAGCGCCTATCCCGGCCAGAGAGGCGACCGAAGCGGACAAACTGCGCCGTCCCCGAAGGACGCCAGGGGGCGCTGCGTCTCCGGCGAGGATGCCAAGCGAAGCGCGGCGGAGATGCAGCGAACGGGAGTCCCCCCCCCTCCCCACTCGCTCCCCTCCGCCCGTTTTACACCCAGGGGGTTCCCGGCCGGGGGTTTCCCGAGCCAAGACCCCCGCCTCCCTTTGCAATGCCTGCCACGCGCCCCTTTCCCATGGCGGGGGAGACACGTGTCTGCGGCTCTGCTGTGTGTGTGAAAGGGAGCTGGGCTTAGGAAAGAAGGGGAGGGGGAGCATTGGGCCCCCTCCCCCCCTCCTTGCAGCAACGACCCTCGACCTTGGTGGCTTTGAAGATGGCGGGACTCCGAGCCCCAGATTCCCCAACCGGCCGTGGATTGTGGGTATCTTCACTTTGCTGTTGTGGGCTTCTCATGGGAAGGAGGAATGACCTTGAGGGACAAAGGAAAAAGGAGGGCGGGAAGGAGGAAAGAAGGAACGAGGGAAAGGAGAAATGAAGCAAAGAGCCAGAAATAGGAAAGGAAGGAGAAAGAGAAGGAAGGAAGTAGGAAGGGAGAAAGGAAGAAAAGGAAGGAAGGAAGGAAGGGAGACAAAGGAGGGAGGAATGAAGAAGGAAGGAAAGAAGCAGAAATAGGGAAGGAAGGAGAAGGAAGGAGTAGGAAGGAAGGAAACAGAAAGAGAAGGAGGAGGGAGGAAGGGAGGAGGAAGGAAGGAGCCAGAAATAGGGAAGGAAGGAGAAAGAAGGAAGGAGGAGAAGGAAGGAAGGAGGAAGGAGGAAACAGAAAGAGGGAGGAATGAAGGAGGAAGGACAGAGGCAGAAATTGGGGGAGGAAGGAGAAAGAAGGAAGGAAGGAGAAGGAAACGAGGAAGGAAGGAAACAGAAAGAGAAGGAGGAGGGAGGGAGGGAGGAAAGAAAGAGGCAGAAAAAGGGAAGGAAAGAAGGAGGGGAGAAAGAGAAGAAGGAGGGAGTAGCAAAGAAGGAAGGAAAGAAGAAAGTTGAGGGAGAAGTGAAAAAGAAAGGAAAGAGGCAGAAATAGAGAAGGAAGGAAAAAGAAGGGAGGAAGAAAGTAGGAAGGGAGGAAGAATGAAAAGGTGGGAAGGAAGGAGAAAGAGAAGGAGGAGGAGGAAGTGACGAAGGAAGGAAGAAAGGAGAAACTGTTAAGAAGGAGGGGGAAGTGGAAGGAAGGCAGAAATAGGGAAGGAAGGAGGAAAGAGAGAAGGGAGGGAGGGAGGGAGGAAGAAAGGAGCAAGAGATAAGGTTTAATGGAAGGCTAATGTTTAATCTCGATATTAAACCAGGTTGTTTTTTTTTACAATACTCCTAAAAATTAGGGGAAAAATTAACCTGGAATAAGATAAACCAGGACGTCAAACGTTAGACCGGGATTAAAAAATAAAAATAAAGTCGCGCTCCATCTATCATGGTTTGGGGATTATTTTAAGGACAGGGAAGCAAAGGAAATGGCTTCTCTTCACGTTTTAATGCATCTAAATGCCATTTGCGGCTCTTAACCTAATATGTAAAGGGGAGCATAATCAGGCTTTCAGTTTTCACACCCCTTCGCATTTTCTAATGGAGTTCTTACAAAAAAAAAAAAAAAACCCTAACAACAACGAAAAAAACCCCCCACACAACGCTACAATAATGCACACTCCCGATGAGGCACAATGCTACAGGAGGAGTAAAAAAAACATCGTGTAGAAACGTTACGCACGTTCTGCAAAAGGCAACGTTTGCAAAAGCCTGCGCGGTTGTTCCGTAGGCCGCTATTTTAAAATTACGCAGGGGGAGTCCTCGGCTTGTGACCGCCAATGGAGCCCCCCAAAAATGTCCGTCTGTCGGCTGTTGAATTTTGCCCTGGGTTACGACCCTTCCGTCGTTAAGCGTTAAGACTTTGCTCGTCGGAAGATCGCAAAAGGGGTGGGGTCCACGTTAGTCATAACTGTGAGTCAGCTGCCGAGCATCTGAGTTGCGATCACGTGACCCCCCCCCCCCCAGGGACGCTGGCAGCGGTCGTAAGGGATAAAATTCGTTATTTTTCGAGTGCCGTTGTAGCTTTGAATGGTCACAAAATGAACTGTTGTAAGGACCTCCTGTATTTGCCACACTTTCAGCATCCCGACTGTCTCACTGGGCTCAGCTTTGATCGTAAGTCAAGGACAAGCCATATTGGCGGGGATTGACGAAGGAAACGGGGCTGAAATCCTCTCGTTTTGTCCAGCGATACCTCAAAGATTTGGATTTTCCTCCTTCGCTAACCCCAGAAAAGGATTTTGTTAGAGAACGGGGAGGCCGGGAGGTGTGGGGTGGGTGGGAATAGACCTCTGGAGATATTGATTCTCTGCAAAAGCTTTCTTTTTTCTCCCGCGCTTCCTGGGAGAAAGAAAATATTCCCCATGCTCCTTAATTTTTCTTTCTTTCTTTCTTTTTGTTGACAAAAACGGTTTGACATTTACCTTCGGCGGATGCCAACTCGACAAAAATAGCACAACGGAAGAGAACGGCGTTTGATTCCAAGGTTGGACATTTTTTCCCCCCGAAAAAAATAAATAATGCAATCCCCCCTCCCCCCCAAAAAAAGCTGGCTTTTGAACAGAAAAGTGAAACTTCACACCTCAGTGTGGTTAAAAAACGGCCAGGGATTGGTACACAAACCCACAACAGCTCTTGGTTATGAATAGGGGAGGGGAGGAGGAGGTTTGATGGCAATGCCATCCGATGCCACTATAAGGCCTTGGTAAGAGCCAAGGTGGCACAGTGGTTAAATGCAGCACTGCAGGCTACTGCTAGATCAGCAGGTCAGCGGTTCAAATCTCACCGGCTCAGGGTTGACTCAGCCTTCCATCCTTCCGAGGTGGGTAAAATGAGGACCCAGATTGTTGGGGGCGATATGCTGACTCTCTGTAAACCGCTTAGAGAGGCCTGAAAGGCCTATGAAGCGGTATATAAGTCTACTGCTATTGCTATTGCTATTGCTACATTTGGAATACGGCATCCAGATTTGGTCACCACGATGTAGAAAAGATGTGGAGACTCTGGAAAGAGTGCAGAGAAGAGCAACAAAGAGGATTTAGGGGACTGGAGACTAAAACATAGGAAGAACGGTTGCAGGAACTGGGAATGTCTAGTTTAATGAAAAGAAGGACCAGGGGAGACATGATAGCAGCCTTCCAAGATCTCAGGGGTTGCCACAAAGAAGAGGGAGTCAAACTATTCTCCAAAGCACCGGAGGGCAGAACAAGAATGGGTGGAAACTAATCAAGGAGAGAAGCAACTTAGAACTGAGGAGAAACTTCCTGACAGTGGGAACAATTAATCAGTGGAACAGAAGTTGCCTCCAGAAGTTGTGAATGCTCCATCACTGGAAGTTTTTAAGAAGATACTGGATAACCATTTGAAGTGGTGTAGGGTTTCCTGCCTGAGCAGGGGGTTGGACTAGAAGACCTCCAAGGCCCCTTCCAGCTCTGTTATTCTATTCTATTCATTTGTGGCCCAAAGCATTTGAAAGCCCAGCCAGAGGAGTTGGCTTGAAAGGCATTTTTATTTTATTTTTTTTAAATCAGACCCAAAGAAAAATAAGTGGGCTGCTTTGCATTGTCTCCCATCAGGGGAAGGGAAAAAGAGAATTAATGTCCAATTATCACTTCTAAAATTCCAATATTCCTCTTAAATTTCTGGCTAATCTGGGAGATCATCAGCCTAATCATTTTAAGGTAATTATCTAAAAATCTAATTTGTCCTCTCTTTCGGAATATAATGAGCTCCCGAGCGGTATCCAGAACGGAGCAATGGTGAAAGTTACAGATGTGAGTGGAGAAAGAACGAGAGAGAAAGAGAGAGAGAAAAGAAAGGGAAAAAGAAAGAAAGAGAGAGACAGAGAAACAGAGGAAGGGGGAGAGAAAGAGAGAAAGAAACAAAGTGAAAAAGAAATGGAGAGAGGGAGGGAGATGAGAAAGAAAATAAAGTGAAAAAGACAGAAATAAAGAAATAAAGAAACAGGGAGGGAGGGAGAACGACAGAAAGAAAAAAGAAAGTGAAAAAAGAGAAACGGAGAGAGAGGGAGGAGAAAGAGAGAGAAAGAAAATGAAGAGAGAGAGAAACGGAGAGCGGGAAGGAGAGGAGAAAGAGAAAATAAAGTGAAAAAACAAAACGAGAAAGAGGTAGAGGGAAACAGAGGGAGGGAGAGAGAAAGAAAGAAAAAAATAATGTGAAAAAAGAGAGAAACGGAGAGAGGGAGATGAGAAAGAAAGAAAGAAAGAAAGAAAGAAAGAAAATGAAGAAAGGGAAACAGAGGGAGGAAGAGGAGAAAGAGAAAATAAAGTGAAAAAAGAAAGGCAGAGGAAAACGGAGGGAGAGAGAAAGAAAGAAAAAATAACGTGAAAAAAGAGAGAAATGGAGAGAGGGAGATGAGAAAGAATGAGAAAGAAAATGAAGAAAGAGGGAAACAGAGGGAGGGAGAGGAGAAAGAGAAAATAAAGTGAAAAAAGAAAGAGGCAGAGGGAAATGGAGGGAGGGAGAAAAATAAAGTGAAAACAGAGAAACGGAGAGAGGGAGAGGAGAAAGAGAGAGAGAAAGAAAATGAAGAAAGAGAGGGAAACAGAGGGAGGGAGAGGAGAAAGAGAAAACAAAGTGAAAAAAGAAAGAGGCAGAGAGAAACAGAGGGAGGGAGGAAGAGACAGAGACGAGGTTACAGACCACAAAATTTCTTTGCAATCTGCAAAGTTTCCCTGACTTTGGTCAAGGGTGAACCTTCCATCTCGGATGCTGGAGTGTCTTAACTCGCTGGTGTATATTTATAGGAGAGAGAGAGGAAGGAAGGAAGGAAGGGAAGGTGGGAGGGAGAAAAGAAATAAAAGGAAAGAAAGAAAAAGAAGGAAGAGCTGGAGGGAGGGAGGGAAAAAAGAAAGAAAGAAAAAAGGGATGGAGGGAAGAAAAAGGAAGGAATGAACCCAAAAGGGAAGAAAGAAAAACAGTGCAGAGGACAGAAGGTTAACATGGATGCTCAACCTTTACACCGAGTGTGTGTAAACGGCCTTTAAAGCACCCAGAGCAAATGCAGAAACGTACAGTATGCAGAGGGACGGATTGGGCATAGCCCCCCCACCCCAAAAATCTTTGGGGGGGGTTCAACAGCCAGCCCGCTCCATGCCAGGTGGAGGGGGTTGTTGCATAATTGGGAGGCAGCTCTCTGGAAGCCCCCCCCCCACACCACCACCACCCTTGGACTCCCAGCTCCTAAGATACCCCGAGAGACGGATCTCTTCTGGTTGAGCCGAACGTTACTATGATTTCCACGTAAAGGCAAGACAAATGCGTTCCTTCCCGCAGGCAATTAAAAAGTCATTTGTCACCCACCAAGATGTATGGCTGAGAATCGGCAGATATTACATTCCTGGGCTCCCACGGAGGCAGGGGGGGGTGTTGCTTCGCTTGGTGTGCCTCTGTGTGGGTCTGTGTCTTTGTGTGTGTGTTTGTGTGTGTTTTATGTGGAATCTTCTTGTTGAAAAACAAAGGCCTGCGCAATTGTTCTCTCTGCTTCTAAATCTAAAGCCATCTGGGTCAACTGATCGGGAATGGAGCTGGAAGGGACCTTGGAGGTCTTCTAGTCCAACCCCCTGCTCAAGCAGGAGGCCCTAGACCATTTCAATCAATCAATCAATCAGAATAGAGCTGGAAGAGACCTTGGAGGTCTTCTAGTCCAACCCCCTGCTCAAGCTGGAAGTCCTAGACCATTTCAATCAATCAATCAATCAATCAATCAATCAGAATAGAGCTGGAAGAGACCTTGGAGGTCTTCTAGTCCAACCCCCTGCTCAAGCAGGAGACCTTAGACCATTTCAATCAATCAATCAGAATAGAGTTGGAAGGGACCTTGGAGGTCTTCTAGTCCAACCCCCTGCTCAAGCATGAAACCTTAGACCATTTCAATCAATCAATCAGAATAAAGCTGGAAGAGACCTTTGAGGTCTTCTAGTCCAACCCCCTGCTCAAGCAGGAGGCCCTAGATCATTTCAATCAATCAATCAATCAGAATAGAGCTGGAAGGGACCTTGGAGGTCTTCTAGTCCAACCCCCTGCTCAATAGCAGAACCTGGGTCCTAGAGACCATTCAATCAATCAATCAGTCAGTCAGTCAATCAATCAATCAGAATAGGGCTGGAAGGGACCTTGGAGGTCTAGGGTCTCCTGCTCGAGCAGGGGGTTGGACTAGATGACCTCCAAGGTCCCTTCCAACTCTTATTCTGCCTTCTGCTATTCTGACATCTGCCTGGGCTTAGAAATAGATGATTTTTTTAAAAAAAAAATCAGGATTAAGAAAAACTAAAAGTAACGACGCCTCTAAACAAATTGGATTTTGGAGCGAGAGCATGTAGGAGTTACGAACAGTGGAATCGGAGATAAGATAAGAGAGAGAGGAAAGGGGAGGTGGGGAGCCAGATAGTAACGTAGTATTTGGAGATAAGTGAAGAGCAAGAGAGTTCTTTTAGAGAGTGTCTTTTATGTCATCGTATAAAAATCCCGTTACGGTGCTATTGACTTGACTTAAATTATTACAGACCAGTCACTCCGGCTGTTGAAGAATTCTTTACTGCAATGTTTCTCCTTTCTCGCCATTTATAGCAGTTAAACTTATATAGCAGTTAAACTTATATACCGCTTCATAGGGCTTCCAGCCCTCTCTAAGCGGTTTACAGAGTCAGCATATATTGCCCCCAACAATCCGATAGATAGATAGATAGATAGATAGATAGATAGATAGATAGATAGATAGATAGATAGATAGATAGATAGATGATAGATAGATAGATAGATGATAGATAGATAGATAGATGATAGATAGATAGATAGATAGATAGATAGATAGATAGATAGATAGATAGATAGATAGCAATAGCAATAGCAGTTAGACTTATATACCTCTTCATAGGGCTTCCAGCCCTCTCTAAGCGGTTTACAGAGTCAGCATATCGTCCCCAACAATCCGATAGATAGATAGATGATAGATAGATAGATAAATAGATAGATAGATAGATAGATAGATAGATGATAGATAGATGATAGATAGATAGATAGATAGATAGATAGATGATAGATAGATAGCAATAGCAATAGCAATAGCAGTTAGACTTATATACCGCTTCATAGGGCGTTCAGCCCTCTCTAAGCGGTTTACAGAGTCAGCATATCGCCCCCAACAACAATCCGGGTCCTCATTTCACCCACCTCGGAAGGATGGAAGGCTGAGTCAACCCTGAGCCGGTGAGATTTGAACCGCCGAACTGCAGAACTGCAGTCAGCTGAAGTGGCCTGCAGTACTGCACTCTAACCACTGCACCACCTTGGCTGTATACAAATACTCCTCGGTTTACAGCAGTTCATTAAAGTGACCGGAATTACAACGGCATCGAAAGAATAGGACTTTGTTTCATTTGTCATGCATAAGCCCCCCCCCTCCCCAAAGCCCCCTCACAGTCCCGTGATCGATTCATTTAACGTCCTGGGGTCGCCTGACCCGTTTTTGCTGTCTTTTGAGAAGCGAAGTCCCTGGGGAAAGCCAGCTTCACTTAACAACCGGGTTCCTAGTTTAACAACCGCCGCGATTCTCTTAACAGGAACGTGGCGAGGAAGGCCGCCATCCAACAGAGCAAAATGCACAATTGCCTTGCTTAGCAACATGAAAGCTGGGCTCGATTGTGGCTGTAAACTGAGGACTACTTGGATAGATAGATGAGAGATTAGAAACAGAAAGAAAATTAGATGATAGATGGTAGGTAAAATAGACGAGATAGATTAGAAATGGATAGATGGGTGGATGGAGAGAGGGAGAGAGAGAGAATTAGATAATAGATGATAGATAAATAGATGAAATTACATAGGTGGATGGATGGATGGATAGATAGATGAGAGATTAGAAACAGAGAGAAAATTAGATGATAGATGATAGGTAGATATAAATAGATGAGATAGAAAGATTAGAAATAGAGGGATGGATGGGAGAGAGATTAATGGATGGATGGATGGATGGATGGATGGATGGATGGAGATAGATAGATAGATACATAGATAGATAGATAGATAGATAGATACACAGAAAGACACAGATATGGATGATAGATGATAAATATAAATAAATGAGATAGAAAGATAAGAAAGAGGGATGGATGGATGGATGGATGGATGGATGGATGGGAGAGAGATTAATGGATGGATGGATGGAGAGAGATTAATGGATGGATGGATGGATGGATGAATGGAGATAGATGATAGATAGATAGATAGATGATAGATAGATAGATAGATAGATAGATAGATAGATAGATAGATAGATAGATAGATAGATAGATAGATAGATAGATAGATAGATAGATAGAATTAGATGCTAGATAGATGATAGATAAATAAATAGATTACAAAAATTACATATGTGGATGGATGGATAGATAGATAGATGAGAGATTAAAACAGAGAAAATTAAATGATAGATGATAGGTAGATATAAATAGACAAGATAGAAATATTAGAAAGGGGTGGATGGATGGATGAGATAGATAGACAGACAGACAGACAGATGTGGATGATAGATGATAGATATAAATAGATGAGATAGAAAGATTAGAAATAGAGAGATGGATGGATGGATGGATAGGAGATAGATAGATAGATAGATAGATAGATAGATAGATAGATAGATAGATAGATAGATAGATAGATAGATAGAATTAGATGCTAGATAGATGATAGATAAATAAATAGATGAGATACAAAAATTACATGGATGGATGGATGGATGGATAGATGAGAGATTAGAAACAGAGAGAAAATTAGAAGATAGATGATAGGTAGATATAAACAGACGAGATAGAAATATTAGAAAGGGGTGGATGGATGGATGGTTGGTTGGATGGATGGATGGATGGATGGATGGATGGGAGATAGATAGAGAGGTATACAGACAGACAGACACTGTCTCTTTCAGTCTCCTTTTCTCTCTCTCTGTCACTCTGTATGTCTCTCCCTGTGTATCTTTCAGTCTGTCTCTTTCTCTCTCTCTCTCACTCTGTCTCTTTCAGTCTCTTTCTCTCTCTCTCTGTATCTCTCTGTCTCTCTGTCTCTCTCTCTCTCTGTGTGTCTCTCTCTCTTTCTGTCTGTCTGTTTCTCTCTCTCTCTGCTTCTCTTTGTCTCTCTTTCTCTATCTCTGTCTCTGTCTCTCTGTGTGTCTCTCTTTCAGTCTCTCTCTCTGTCTGTCTCTTTGTCTTTCTCTCTCTCTCTCTCTCTTTCAGTCTGACTCTTTCTCTCTCTCTTTGTCTCTCTCTCTTTCTCTCTGGGTCTCTTTGCCTCCCTCTCTTTTTCTTTCTTTCTTTCTTTTCTTTCTCTCTCTCTCTCTCTCTCTCTCTCTCTCTCTCTCTCTCTCTCTCTCTCTCTCTCTCTCTCTCTCTCTGCCTTTCTGTCTCTCTGTCTCTCTCTCTTTTTTCTGCCTCCTCCTTTGGATGAAAGGTCTGCAAGGTAATTCGGCAGCCATGAGCAAAGCGATCTGGGGAACTTAATCTGATCATTTTTTAATTTGGCTCCCCGCATGAGGCTCCGGGAGAGGAGAGGCTGGCGCAAAAGAGAGGAGAAATGTGTTGGCTTTTGTGGGACTTCAAAAGGACAGGTGGCAGAGAATTCCTGGCTCCTTCATCCACCCTCGACTTCCAGGGCTCACCTCCTCCGTGCTTGTGGCCTTCAGTCCCCTCCAGAAGAAATTTTAGAATTTCTCCTCACAACTTCATTTATCCATCCATCCATCCATCCCTTCCTTCCTTCCTTCTTTCTATTCATTCCCATTCATTCATTCATCCCTTCATTTATTCATCCATCCCTTCATTTATCCATTCAGCCATCCATCCATTCTTTTATTCAACCGTCCTTTGACCATCATCTATCCATCCATCCATCCATTCCTTCCTACCTCCTTCCCTCTATCTATCCATCCATGCACCCATCCCTTCATTTATTCACCAATCCATTCATTCTTTTACTCATCCATCCTTTTATTTATCATCCATCCATTCCTACCTTCCTCCGTTCATTCATTCATCCATATATTCATCCCTCTATCCATCCCTTCATTTATTCATCCATCCATCCATTCATTCTTTTATTCATCCATCTTTTTATTTGTCCATTCATCCCTCCCTTTCTTCCTCCATCCCTCCCTCCATTCATCCCCTCATTTATTTACCTATCCCCCTATCCCTTCACCCATCCATCCATTCATTTATCCATCCATCCATCTATTCATTCATTCCCTCCCCTAGAAACCAACAGAGGCCAATCATCGAATCCTTGAGAAGTTATACGTTCCTGAGAATATTTACTAAAAATACCAACCTTACTGTAGTTCGTCTTTTAATGAAGAGAAGGACCAGGGGGTGACATTGAAAGCATTTTTTCAATATTGGAGGGGGCTGCCGCAGAGAAGAGGGGGGTCAAGCTAGTCTCCAAACCCCTGAGGCCGGAGAAGACAGACCCTTCCATCCCTATGATTCTATGATCTTGGGCAAAGTGGGGAGGGGGTTGGACTAGAACAGGGTTCAGCAACCTTAACCCTCAAAGAGCCATTTGGATCTGTTTCCCACACCAAAGAAAACACCGGGAGCCACAGAAACTACCAGAGGCCGAAAATCAATGGCCTGCCGATGGGTGTCGACACATTGGCAGTCGTGAGACATATTTTGAGCGACAGGGAGCCACAGCAGAGGGAGGAAGAAGCCACATGTGGCTCCAGAGAGGTTGGGCTAGGAGACCCCCTAAGGCCTCTTCCAGCCCTATGACTCCATCGGAAATGCTACGGCTCCTCAACCCAAAATCAGGAATTTGTCCTTCCCAAGCAGTGGTGGGATTCAAATAATGTAACAAC
The DNA here is from genome assembly GCF_051295495.1 of Thamnophis sirtalis. Taxonomy (NCBI): domain Eukaryota; kingdom Metazoa; phylum Chordata; class Lepidosauria; order Squamata; family Natricidae; genus Thamnophis; species Thamnophis sirtalis. The sequence goes on from NW_028261395.1 coordinate 46,474,765, forward strand.
CGGTTCTCTGCCCCTAATGACCAGCTGGGTAGGCATGGCTCGATGGCCATGTGACTGGGTGGGCATGGCCAACTCAACATTGGCACTTCGATGGGCACTTTGCCTTCGCTGAGACAATGTCATAAGGGTTAACCGGAGAGGCAGTTTCTGTAATCAGGGCAATAAAGATGAGGCTAGAAACATCACCAGAATGTTTCCTTCCTGCCTTCCTTACAGGATTAGCCCTGCAAAGTGGGGAAAAAATAAAATAAGATTTCTTCCAACAATCGGTCTCTGAAATACTTAGAAAGTTACCAACCGGTTCTCTCGAATCAGTGCGAACCGGCTGAATCCCACCACTGTTTCCGAGGAACGGCGCGAAAGGAAAGCAGTACGTTTCCCCCCCCCCCGCCTCCTTCCTTCCTTTTCAAACCAGGAAAGGGCATTTGAGAAGAGGAGAAGAACACAATTTTTGTGGCTTTGTGCTCGGGGGTCCCCCGGGGACTCCCGTCAGCGGCGGCGGCAGCAAAAACCCAATTTGAAGAGCAAATTCTTCCTGAAAGCTTGGCTTTTGTGGGCGTCCTCCTGGGGGTTGGGGAGGGGGCGGGCGCCCCACATAGAGTCAACCTTGAAAAGTGACTCGACTCCGAAGGCCGTTTTCTTCTTCGCAACCGCCGCAGCCCCCGGGGACTTCCGGGCAAGTTCTTTTTTTGGGGAGCGGGGGGGGACTTCGGTTGATCTAATAAAGATACGGCTGCCTGCATTGGAGAAGGGAGGAGGAAGCCCGGAGGTGGGAGGGAGGCCTCTCGTGTATTGGGGTGGGGGCTGGACAAGCGAGGTCAGAGGTCACGCAGAAGGGGCACGCGAGCATTCGCCTCCGTGGCATCCCACAATTTGGATGCAGCGCCCAACACACCTAGAGCACAGACTTCCTTCCTTCCTTCCTTCCTTCCTTCCTTCCTTCCTTCCTTCCATCCATCCTTCCATCCATCCATCCATCCTTCTTTCCTGCTTTCTCCTCCCTCCCTTTTCCTTCTTTCCTTCCCTCCATCCATTCTGCCTTCCTGCTTTCTCCTCCCTCCCTCCCTTTTCCTTCCTTCCTTTCCTCTACCCTGCCTCTCTTTTTCTTTCTTTCTTTCTTTTTTCTTTCTCTTTCTTTCCTTCCTACCTTCCCTCCCTCCTTTTCTACCTACCTCACTTCCTTTGTTCTTTTCTTTCTTCTTTCATTCCCTTCCTTCTTTCCTATCTTCCTTTCTTCTTTCCTCCCTCCCTCCCATCCATCCATCTTTCCTTCCCTCTCTCTTTTTCTTCCTTCCTTCTTCCTATCTTCCCTCCTCCCTGTCTTCTTTCCTACCTTCCTTTCTTCTTTCTATCCTTCCTTCCATCCCTCATGCCTTCTTTCCTGCTTTCTCTCTCTCTCTTTTCCTTCCTTCCTTCCCCCTCTTTTTTCTTTTTCTTTCTTCTTTCTTTCTATCTCTTTCTTCCTCCCTTCCCCCCTTCCTTCCTTCCTTCCATCCATCCATCCATCCTTCTTTTCCTGCTTTCTCCTCCCTCCCTCCCTTTTCGTTCTTCCTTCCTTTCCTCTTCCCTGCCTCTCTTTTTCTTTCTTTCTTTCTTTCTTTTTTCTTTCTCTTTCCTTCCTACCTTCCCTCCCTCCTTTTCTACCTCCCTCCCTTCCTTTGTTCTTTTCTTTCTTCTTTCATTCCCTTCCTTCTTTCCTATCTTCCTTTCTTCTTCCCTCTCTCCCTCCCTCCCATCCATCCATCTTTCCTTCCCTCTCTTCTTTTTCTTCCTTCCTTCTTCCTTTCTTCTTCATATCTTCCCTTCTCCCTGCCTTCTTTCCTACCTTCCTTTCTTCTTTCTTTCCTTCCTTCCATCCTTCATGCCTTCTTTCCTGCTTTCTCCTCCCTCTCTTTTCCTTCCTTCCCTCTCTTTTTTATTTTTCTTTCTTTCTTTTTTCTTTCTTTCTCTTCCTTCCTTCCTTCCCCCATCCACCCAAATACTGACATTTATAGATGATGGTCTAGATGAGGCCAAGATTGCCAATCACTTCCTTCGTCTTGTCCGGCTGGGTAGGGCAACCTTGGAGACCTTTGACCCTGGGCTTGCCCAAAAGGGGCTCCGCGGATTTCTTCGCCGCCACCCCCAAACCCTCACTTTCCTCCAATGCCTCACACAAACGGCTGCGTTTCATTCCGACGCCGATATAAAAATGAGCCATATTAAAATGTCATCATCACCCTGCACTAATTATGCGCCTAATGAATAATTAGCCACGGACACTTCTGACATGTTGGGTTGCTCATTTGCATCTTTAAAAAAAAAAACTCCAAGGGAAAATGCCTCCCTCCCTCCCTCCGTGGGAAAAGTCCAGGAGGAAGAGGAAGATGGGAGAGATTCAAGCATCCTCCTCTTCTTTCCCCTCACTCCCCATCCTCCTCCTCTTCCTCTTCTTCCTTCTCCTCCTCTTCCTCCTCCTCCCCATCTCTTCTTTTCTTTCCTTCTTCTCCACCTCCTCCTCTTTTCTTTCCCTCTCCTTCCCCTTCTCTCCTCTTCCTTCTCCATCTCTTCTTTTCTTTCATTCTTCTCCACCTCCTCCTCTTTTCTTTCCTTCTTCTTCCTCCTCCTCCTCTTCTTCCTCCTCCTCCTCCATCTCTTCTTTTCTTTCATTCTTCTTCCTCTCCTCTTCCTCCTCCTCCTCTTCCTCCTCCTCCATCTCTTTTTTCTTTCCTTCTCCTTCTCCTCCTCTTTTCTTTCCTCTCCTTCCCTTCTCCTCCTCCTCCTCCATCACTTCTTTCATTCTTCTTCTCTACCTCCTCCTCTTTTCTTTCCTTCTTCTTCCTCCTCCTCCTCTTCTTCCTCCTCCTCCTCCATCTCTTCTTTTCTTTCATTCTTCTTCCTCCTCCTCTTCCTCTTCCTCCTCCTCCTCTTCCTCCTCCTCCATCTCTTTTTTCTTTCTTCTCCTCTCCTCCTCTTTTCTTTCCCTCTCCTTCCCCTTCCTCCTCCTCCTCCTCCATCACTTCTTTTCATTCTTCTTCTCTACCTCCTCCTCTTTTCTTTCCTTCTTCTTCCTCCTCCTTCCTCTTTTTCTTCCTCCTTCTCTTCCTCCTCCACCTCTTCTTTTCTTTCCTTCTCCTCTACCTACTCCTCTTTTATTTTCTTTCCATCTACTACTTCTTCCTCCTCCTCTTCTTCTTCCTCCTTCTTCTCCTCCACCACCTCTTCTTTTCTTTCCTTCTCCTTCTCCTCCTTCTCTTCCTCCTCCTCCTCTTCTTTTCTTTCCTTCTCCTTCTCCTCTACTATTCTCTCCTCCTCCTCCTCCTCCTCCTCCTCCTCCTCCTCCTCCTCCTCTTTCTTTCCTCTTCCTCCTCCTCTCTCACCATCCTTGCAAAGTGGGGAGCAGCCTGCTTGGCAAGGACTAAGGGGGACAGTCTTCCAATATTTTTTAAAAATATATTTTTTAAAAACCAACAAAAACAAAGCAACACATACAGAAAACTTTCCTCAATTTCGTCAAGCATGTCGTTCGGTTACAAGCTTTTGTGCATCAGTTTTTGCAATTAAAAATAAGATCCCTGGTTATCCATCAAACGTAACTAAATACATCCTTATCGTTGAGCATTATGTGTTCGAGTTACCGCTAATATTGAACATCCATAGAGTATACAATACTTATAGGGTGGCATATTCAACTCCAGAAATAGTTTCCCATTGCTAATCCAAGTAGTTATTGAACACTTCAATTCATATACGTATCAATTATTCATTACATCATCATTAGTCCAATCTTCCAATATTTGAGGGCCTGCCCCAAAGAAGACGGGAGTCCCCCCTATTCTCCGAAGCAGGACATGAAGAGATGGATGGAAGCTGACCAATGAAAGAAGCAACTTGGAATTAAGGAGGACTTTCCTGACAGTGAGGTCAATTAACCCTGGGAACTGCTTGCCACCAGAAGTTGCAAATGCTCCAACACTGGAGGTTTTAAAGAAGAGATTGGCCAACCGTTGGCCTGAAATCCTCTAGGCTCTCCTGCTTGAGCAGTGGGGTTGGACTAGAAGACCTCCAAGGCCCCTTCCAGCTCTATTCTGATCGATCAATTGATTGAAATGGTCTAGGCTCTCCTGCTTGAGCAGGGGGTTGGACTAGAAGACCTCCAAGGCCCCTTCCAGCTCTATTCTGATCGATCAATTGATTGAAATGCTCTAGGCTCTCCTGCTTGAGCAGGGGGTTGGACTAGAAGACCTCCAAGGCCCCTTCCAGCTCTATTCTAATCGATCAATTGATTGAAATGGTCTAGGCTCTCCTGCTTGAGCAGGGGGATGGACTAGAAGACCTCCAAGGTCCCTTCCAGCTCTATTCTGATCGATCACTTGATTGAAATGCTCTAGGCTCTCCTGCTTGAGCAGGGGGTTGGACTAGAAGACCTCCAAGGCCCCTTCCAGCTCTATTCTGATCGATCAATTGATTGAAATGGTCTAGGCTCTCCTGCTTGAGCAGGGGGATGGACTAGAAGACCTCCAAGGCCCCTTCCAGCTCTATTCTAATCGATCAATTGATTGAAATGCTCTAGGCTCTCCTGCTTGAGCAGGGGGTTGGACTAGAAGACCTCCAAGGCCCCTTCCAGCTCTATTCTGATCGATCAATTGATTAAAATGGTCTAGGCTCTCCTGCTTGAGCAGGGGGTTGGACTAGAAGACCTCCAAGGCCCCTTCCTGCTCTATTCTGATCGATCACTTGATTGAAATGCTCTAGGCTCTCCTGCTTGAGCAGGGGGATGGACTAGAAGACCTCCAAGGCCCCTTCCAGCTCTATTCTGATCGATCAATTGATTGAAATGGTCTAGGCTCTCCTACTTGAGCAGGGGGATGGACTAGAAGATGTCCAAGGCCCCTTCCAGCTCTATTCTGATCGATCAATTGATTGAAATGGCCTAGGGTCTCCTGCTTGAGCAGTGGGGTTGGACTAGAAGACCTCCAAGGCCCCTTCCAGCTCTATTCTGATCGATCAATTGATTGAAATGCTCTAGGCTCTCCTGCTTGAGCAGGGGGTTGGACTAGAAGACCTCCAAGGCCCCTTCCAGCTCTATTCTGATCGATCAATTGATTGAAATGGTCTAGGCTCTCCTGCTTGAGCAGGGGGTTGGACTAGAGGACCTCCAAGGCCCCTTCCAGCTCTATTCTGATTGATTGATGGATTGAAATGGTCTAGGCTCTCCTGCTTGAGCAGGGGGTTGGACTAGAGGACCTCCAAGGTCCCTTCCAGCTCTATTCTGATTGATTGATGGATTGAAATGGTCTAGGCTCTCCTGCTTGAGCAGGGGGTTGGACTAGAGGACCTCCAAGGTCCCTTCCCACTCTGTTGTTCTGTAATTCCCCCCCCCCACTCCAGATCAATTAATCGATGCAATGCCTTCACTCCAGACAATAGGAGGCTCTCCATCCTTGGAGGCTTCCAAGAGGAATTTGGACCACCGTCTGTCAGGAATGGGAGAGGGTTTTCCTGCTTGAGCCGGGGGTTGGACTAGAAGACCTCGGAGGTCCCTTCCCAACCTCCTCCGGGGAAGGAGAGGCTGTGACAAGGAAGAGCACCGAACTCCTCGGTGTCAATTGTTTGGGCGCCGTTGCTATAACAACAGGAAACATCTCTATATTCCTTTGCTCGGGCAAATCTTCTCCCCGCCGGCTTTTAGACCAGGATTTGATGTGATGGGCAAACAATGAGAAACACCCCCCCCCTCCCGGGGGGTGGGATGGAAGGAGGGAGGGAAAGAAATGGAGGATGGGAGAGTGATTCAATTCACCGGTTGCCACAACAGAAGCTGACACCTGGGAGAGAGAGAGCACATGCCCACACATGGCTTGGCAATCTGCTTGGAGGAGAGGGGGGGAAAGATAAAACATAGAAACGTAAGGCTGGAAGGGACCTTAAGAGGTCTTCTAGTCCAGCCCCGCTGCTCAAGCTGGAGACCATTTCAATCAATCCATCCATCCATCCATCCATCAATCCAACAGAATAGAGCTGGAAGGGACCTTGGAGGTCTTCTAGTCCAACCCCCTGCTCAAGCAGGAGACCCTCAACCATTGGATGGATGGATGGATGGATGGATGGATAGATGATAGATAGATAGATAGATAGATAGATAGATAGATTGATAGATTGATAGATTGATTGATTAACCCTTCACGCGATCTTGCCAAAGGAGCCTTGCTTCCTTTCTTAGCCAGGTTATGGATCCCGTGTGACAGACGAGTTAGGAGGTGCCCGGTGCCCGTCCTGGATTCACCCCGCTGATGGATTCTCGCACAATGAGATGTGAAAACCAGACAGAGAAGCCCGATTAAAAATGAAAGAGGCATCTGGAAGAAACAGACCGGGTCGCAAAGGCACCGTGGCATCAAATCCTATTTAAGGAGTTTTGAATTCCCAGCTTGCTATCTCGGCGCGCAGAGCTGCCTGGTTTGAAAATCCCCTTAGCCGGATTGTCCAGTGTGAGGCTTGGACACTTTGCTTCGTGTGTGTGTGTGTGTGTGTGTGTGTGTGTGTGTGTGTGTGTGTCTTGCTCTGTCCGTGGGTCTGCCGAGCTCCCTCCTGACGGGGGTCCCTGCGTGGCCCCCTGAACACAGCCCTGCCCTTAGAAAAATATCAGGCTGATGGAGAGACGCCCAAAAGTAATAAAATCTTTTTTTGGATCCTGCCTTTAATTGTTTTCACAAGGGACTCAAATTGTCGCACATACCTAAGGCTCCCCTATTTTGTCCGCAACAACAACAACCCTGCGAGGTGGGTTGGGATGAGAGGAGGGGGGAGGACTGGCCCAAAGGCACCCAGCTGGCTAGGGAAGGACTAGAACTCACCAGCTGCCAGGCTCAACCGGCTGAGAGTTGGCTTAACTGCAGAGGCCACCAGAAGATGGAAAACGAGATCTTTATTAGCAAGAGTTGGATGGGTAATTTAGCTGTCTTTGGTCTCCCACAACTGACCTCTTGAATGACAGGGGAAAGGGGAAGAGGAAGAGGAGGAGGAAGGGAGAAAGAGGAGGGGAGGAAGAGAGAAGGAGTAGGAAAAGGAGGAGGAGGGGGATGGGGAGAAGAAGAAGAAGAGGAAGGAGAGAGTGGAGGAGTGGTGAAGAAGGAGAGGAAAGAGAAAGGGAGGAGCAGGAGAAAGAGAGGGAATGTTGGAGAAAGAGAAAGAGTGGAAGGGGAAGGAAGAGAAATGTCTAAAGGAGGAAGGAAAGGAGGAGGAAGAGGAGAGGGAAGGGACGGGAAGCAAAAGAAAGGAAAGGAGAAAGAGGGAAGAGAAAGAAAGAAAGGGGGAAGGGAAAAGAAGGAAGGGAAGGGAAGGGAAAGGAGGAAGAGGGAAGGGAAGAAAGGAAAGGAAGAAGGAAGGGAAGGGAAGGAGGAAGAAAGAAAGGAAAAGGGAAGGGAAGGGAAGGAGGAAGAGGGAAGGGAAGGAGGAAGAAAAAGGAAAGGAAGAAGGAAGGGAAGGAGGAAGAAGGGAAAGGAAAGGAAGAAGGAAGGGAAGGAAGAAGGAAGGGAAGGAGGAAGAGGGAAGGGAAGGAGGAAGAAGGGAAAGGAAAGGACAAAGGAGGAAGAGGAAAGGGAGGAAGAAAGAAGGAAAGGAAGAAGGAAGGAAAGGAAGAAGGAAGAGGGAAGGGAAGGAGGAAGAACGAAAGGAAAGGAAGAAGGAAGGGAAAGAAAGGAGGAAGAGGGAAGGGAAGGAGGAAGAGGGAAGGGAGGAAGAGGGAAGGGAAGGAGGAAGAAAGAGGAAAGGAAGAAGGAAGGAAAGGAGGAAGAGGGAAGGAGGAAGAAGTGAAAGGAAAAGAAAGGAAAGGAAGCAGAGATTCCCAGTGATGGGGCCAACATCTCCGTCCCCAAAGAACCGGCCCAGCCAAACCGATCTCTGGTGCCTCAGTTTCCCCTCCGGGCGAGCAGACTCCTGCCCCTGTCTTGTCCCTGCCTGGTCTGGGAGGCCTCCTGCCAGAAGCCTCCGATGACGTGACAGCAGTTAATGAACAAAACGCACATTTAATATTGAGGATAAAGGGAGACATTAAAAAGGGCAGCAAAGGCTGGGATTATTGGCAGATTAAAGCACTAAAACAAAGGAAGAGGCAACAGCTGTTTCTCTCCTAATTTCCTCCGCCAGGAGCCCATCCAAACACACACACACACACACACACACACACACACACACACACACACACACACACACTGTGGCTCCTTAATGAACATTTTTCCTCTTCCTCTACAGCAGCATTAAAAAAAATAAAGTTGCCCCCCAGGGTTGAGAGATGCACCAGAAGTCGGTAAGCCTGAAGATTTTTTCTTTCTTTTTGGGAATCTTTCATTTTTTTTTGGGGGGGGGGGGCTCCTTGGAGGTCTTCTAGTCCAACCCCCTGCTCAAAGAGAGGGGGGGGGAGAGGGAGAGAGTCCTCTCCTTAAATCCGCCAGGATGGAACTCCAGCTGGCAGTCAATTAATGTGGGCTGAAGGAAAAGAGAGAGAAGGAAGTTTTCTATGGAGTGAGCTGGAGGTTAAATACCAGGAGGAGGAGGAGGAGGAGGAGGAGGAGGAGGAGGAGGAGGAGGAGGAGGAGGAGGAGGAGGAGGAGGAGGAGGAGGAGAGGCAGAGAAGAATGGGGGGAGGAGGAGCACAAAGGGAGGAGGAGGAGAGGAGGAGAAGGAGGAAGAGGAGGAGACAGAGAAGAATAGGAGGAGGAGGAAGAGGGAAAATGAGGAGGGGATGAGAAGAAGTAGAGGAAGAGATGGAGAAGGAAGAGTCAGAGAAGAATGGGAAGAGGAGAAAGGGAGGAGAAGGGGGAATGAGAAGAAGTAGAGGAAGAGTCTGAGAAAGAAGAGAGGCAGAGAAGAATGGGAGGAGGAGGAAAGGAGGAGGAGAAGAAAGAGAAGAGGAGATGAGAAGAAGAGATGAGAAGAAGAGGCGGAGGAGGAAGAGAGAGAGAAGAATGGAAGGAGGAGGAGAAAGGACAAAGTGAGGAGGAGGGGATGAGAAGGAGAAGAAGAGGAGGAGGAAGAAGAGACAGAGAAGAATGGGAGGAAGAGAAAGGGGGAGAAGGAGGAATGAGAAGAAGGAGAGACAGAGGCTAAAGAAGGCAGAGAAGAATGGGAGGAAGAGGAAAGGAGGAGGAGAAAGTAGAAAGTGAGGAGGAGGGGATGAGAAGCAGAGGAGGAAGAAGAGAGAGAAGAATGGGGGGAGGAGAAAGAGGAGAAGAGAGAGGAGAAAGAAAGGAGGATGGGATGAGAAGGAGAGGAAGAGGAAGAGACAGAATGGGAGGAGGAAGAGAAAGGGGGAGGAGAAAGTGAGGAGGAGAGGAGAAGAAGAGACAGAGAAGAATGGGAGGAGGAGGAAGAGGAGAAAATGAGGAGAGGATGAGAAGAAGGAGAAGAAGAGGTGGAGGAGGAAGACAGAGAAGAATGGGAGGAAGAGAAAGGGAAGAGGAGGGGGAATGAAAGGAGGACGAAGTGGAAGAGGAAGAAGAGAGGCAGAGAAGAATGGGAGGAGGCGGAGGAAAGGAGGAGGAGGAGAAAGGGAAGAGAGGAGAAGAAGAGGAGGAGGAGGAACAGAAGCAGAGAAGAATGGGAGGAGGAGGAAGAAGGGGCCCTCAGATGGAGGGTCAACGGCCCCCAGGTCTGGAGGTGGCTGATGAAGAAGAGGAGGAACATCTGGGCCCAGTGCCTGACGCACGGATGCACAGAAGGCAGAGAGGAGAGGAGGGCAGTGGAAATCTATGGGCCGGTCCTCGGGACGGAAAAACCAGGGCTGCTAGCGAAGCCCCGCCCGAGCTCTGGGGATCAAAGGCAGGGGGCGGAGATGAATAGATGTGGCAGACAACTACTCATCTCCTGGACGGACAGAGAAACTTTTGCGTGGCGCTCCTAATAAAGGGATATTTTGAGTTCCCGTCCGAGGATTTGTTGTGTTTGGGGAGCTGGGTCAGAAACCCCCGACAAGTTTTATAGCCGAGTTTTAAAGCTTTTTGAAAAATGGGGTTTATAATAGAAACTCCGACACCGTCTAAAAATATACAGAGAAGCTCTGTTGGGTGCGACTGTAACGCAGCCTCAATTTATGAAGCGCTGGGGAATCTGTTTCCAAACTTACGGAGAATAATCCCGCTCCTGCGGGGCAAAACCGGTGTGAACCTCAACCGCAAAATTGCAAAAACCGTTCACGCTGCCAGGAGTGATAAGCACAAGGACACAGCCGACAACGCAGGAATTTAGAATTCAGCTGAACTGGCCCAGCAAACGTAGAATGAAAGAGTTGGAAGGGGCCTCGGAGGTCTTCTAGTCCAACCCTCTGCTCAAGCAGGAGACCCTGGGCCATTTCCATCAATCAATCAATCGGAATGGAGCCGGAAGGGACCTTGGAGGTCTTCTAGTCCAACCCTCTACCCAAGACCCTAGACCATTTCAATCAATCAGAATAGAACTGGAAAGGACCTCAAAGATCTTCTAGTCCAACCCTCTGCTCAAGCAGGAGACCCTAGACCATTTCAATCAATCAATCAATCAATCAAAATCAATCAAAATCAATCAGAATAGAGCCGGAAGGGACCTTGGAGGTCTTCTAGTCCAACCCCCTGCTCAAGCAGGAGACCCTAAACAATTTCCAATCAATCAATCAATCAATTAATCAATCAATCAATCAATCAATCAATCAAAATCAATCAGAATAGAGCCGGAAGGGACCTTGGAGGTCTTCTAGTCCAACCCTCTGCTTAAGTAGGAGACCCTAGACCATTTCAATCAATCAACCAATCAGAATAGAGCTGGAAGGGACCTCAGAGGTCTTCTAGTCCAACCCTCTGCTCAGGCATTCCTGTCCAATCTCAAATGGCTGTCCAATCTCTCTTCTTAAAAAAAAAAAAACCTCAGTGATGGAGCAACTACAACTTCTGGTGGCAAGTTGTTCCACTGGTTATAATAGAACCGTAGGGCTGAATAACAGAATAACAAAGGTTGGAAGGGGCCTTGGAGGTCTTCTAGTCCAACCCCCCCCCCTGCTCAGACGGCAGACCCTGCACCGTTCTGGACAAATGGCTCTCCAATCTCTTCTCGAAAACCTCCAGGATTGGAGCATTCGCAATTTCTGGTGGCAAGCTGTTCCACGGGCTCATCGTTCTCCCTGCCGGAAAAAAATTGCTTCTCTCCTTCGTTTCCACCCGTCGCTTCTACGTCCCTGCCTTTGGGGGCTTTGGAGAATAGCGGGGGAGACCCCCTCTTCTTTGGGGCAGCCCCTCAACTATTGCAAAACCGCTCTATTTGATATTTTATTTCGCACCGCGGGAGAGAAGAGGACCGTTTTGCCAAGGATGCCAGCCTGGCATTCAAACGGAGGAAACCCCAGGATCAGACGGTTCCTAACGGTTTGTACGGACCAGTTGCAGAAATCAGAAGGGGGCTCACCCACCCGCCAAGACTCTATAACCATCCTATTTAGGCACGATTTTGAGGACTGGCGGATTCGCGGAAGACGCGCAAGCAGAGCGCATATGCGTGGAAGGGCGGGCATAGATGCGGAAGGAGCCCCGTGGACCTGCAAAGCCAGCGCCCGGGCCTCTGGCGAACTGGTGGCAACAAAATGTGAAG
>NW_028261395.1:46486556-46509056 GCF_051295495.1 Thamnophis sirtalis
GGGAGCATCCTTCCTGCCTTACTAGCTGTCAGCCTTGGGAGCTGGACCAAAGCAGAAGGACACTCAGACGCTGTAACTTTACTGCAAAGTGACGTGAAGAGAATATTGGAAGTCTGAAAGTACCTTTCCCCCCCCAATACCTTTAAAAGCCCAAGAAACTAGGGAGGGTCCCTCCTGAGATGCTTCCCACCCACCCTTTTCCTTCTGAGGGCTCAGCAGCCTCTTATCTGACTGTTGTCTTGTCTGCAGCTCTTCCTCCTGTCTCTCAAGGTCTTCCCCACAGACCATTACCATATTTCTGCCCCCTCCTCTTTACCGCCAAAGAAACTAGGGAGGGTCCCTTCTGAGATGCTTCCAACCCACCCCTGTTTCTTCTAAGGGCTCAGCTGCCTCTTATCTGATTATTTGCCTAGTCTGTGTCTCTTCCTCCTGTCTTCTCCCAAGGCCATTTCCACAGACCCTTACAATATTTCTGCCCCCTCCTCTTTACCTCCAAGGACACTAGGGAGGGTCCCTCTGAGATGCTTACCACCCACCCTTTTCCTTCTGAGGGCTCAGCAGCCTCTTATCTGACTGTTGTCTTGTCTGCAGCTCTTCCTCCTGTCTCTCAAGGTCTTCCCCTCAGACCACTGCAATATTTCTGCCCCCTCCTCTTTACCTCCAAAGACACTATGGAGGGTCCCTTCTGATATGCTTCCCACGCTCCTTTTCCAACTGTGGGCTCAGCTGCCTCTTATCTGATTATTTGCCTAGTCTGTGTCTCTTCCTTCTGTCTTCTCCCAAGGCCATTCCCGCAGACCCTTACAATATTTCTGCCCCCTCCTCTTTACCTCCAAGGACACTAGGGAGGGTCCCTTCTGAGATGCTTCCCACGCCCCTTTTCCATCTGTGGGCTCAGCTGCCTCTTATCTGATTACTGTCTAGTCTGTCTCTTTTCCTCCTGTCTCTCGAGGTCTTTCCCACAGACCATTGCCATATTTCTGCCCCCTCCTCTTTACAGGCCAAGACACTAGAGAGGGTCCCTTCTGAGATGCTTCCCAGGTCCCCTTTTCCATCCCTGGGCTCACCTGCCTCGTATCTGATTATAGCCTAGTCTGCAGCTCTTCCTCCTGCCTGTCAAGGCCATTCCCATAGAAAGGAGTGGAATCTCTCAAGTATGAAAGTCTTCCCCCTCCTCTTTACAGTCAAAGACACTAGGGAGTGTCCCTTCTGAGGTGCTTCCATCCCCCTTTTCCTTCTAAGGGCTCAGCTGCTTCTTATCTAACTACTGTCACAACTGCAGCTCTTCTTCCTGTCTCCCAAGGTCCTTCCCACAAACTATATTTCTGCCCCCTCTTTACAGGCCAAGACACTAGAGAGGGTCCCTTCTGAGATGCTTGCCACAGACCTTTTCCTTCTAAGGGCTCAGCTGCCTCTTATCTAACCATTGCCTAGTCTGCATCTCTTCCTTCTGTCTTCTCCCAAGGCCATTCCCACAGACCCTTACAATATTTCTTCCCCCTCCTCTTTACAGCCTAAGAAACTAGGGAGGGTCCCTTCTGAGATGCTTCCCACGGCCCATTTTCCTTCTCTGGGCTCAGCAGCCTCTTATCTGACTGTTGTCTTATCTGCAGCTCTTCCTCCTTTCTCTCAAGGTCTTCCCCACAGACCATTGCAATATTTCTGCCCCCTCCTCTTTACCTCCAAAGACACTAGGGAGGGTCCCTTCTGAGATGCTTCCCGTGCTCCTTTTCCTTCTGAGGGCTCGGCTGCCTCTTATCTAACCATGGCCTACTCTGAGGCTTGCTTCCTCCTGCCTCCCAAAGCCATTACACTACTGTTTGCAACCATATTTCCACACGAAATCCACACACATACACACACACACACACCCCAGAGCAGGAGCAATACAGGTAAGACAACTCCGTGGGAAATAAATGTCACAGCCCGGGATTCATTGCAGGGTGGGTAGGTGGGGGAAATGCCAGAGCGAAGGGAGAGGGAGGCTCTCCTTGTATTTTGCAAGGACGGGTATTTTGAACCAAGAACCACAGAGGGGAAAAAAAGAACAAACCCCCCCCCCCCATCTCAGAGAAGTGGGTTCGAGTCTTGCTCCGCCGCCAAGGGAGAAAGTCACCTCGGAAAGATTTGCTTCTCCCCGAGTTGCATTTTCGGAGAAGACGGATGCCTCCTCCTTGAAGGCTCCCCCTCCATAAGCAGACGGCAGGCGCCCCATCCATAACCCAAACGCAACGCATTCATCCCGGTGCAGATGCTCTCAGACACCAAGGCCTCTTATGGAGGTAATGATGCAGAAGGCGGAATTAAATGATAAAGATCTCGGCTGTTACATCGGCCGTGCGTTGGATGAGCAAGCAAGGTCAGCCTTTGTTCTCCAGGCCCCCACGATCCCTTCCTCTCCCTCAACCCGCCTGCTCAGAAGAGAGCCGGAAGGGACCTTGGAGGTCTTCCAGTCCAACCCCCTGCTCAAGCAGGAGAGCCTCTGGGCAAATGGCTGCCTGGTCTCTGCTTGGAGACTCCAGTGATGGAGAACTCACGACTTCTTAAGGCAAGCTCTGACTTCCTTCCTTCCTCCCTTCTTTCCTTATCTTTTCCTCACTCCCTCCCTAATCTTTTTCTTCCTTCCCTCCTTCCTTCCTTCTTTCCTCATCTTTTCCTCCCTCCCTTCATCCCTCCCTCCCTAATCTTTTCCTTCCTTCCTCCCTTCCTCCCTCCCTTCCTTCTTTCCTCATCTTTTCCTCCCTCCCTAATCTTTTCCTTCCTTCTTTCCTTCCTTTCTTCTTTCCTCATCTCTTCCTCCTTCCCTCCCTCATCTTTTCCTCCCTCCCTCCCTCCCGCCCTTCCTCATCCTTTCCTTCCTTCCTCCCTCATCCTTTCCTCTCTCCTTCCCTCCCTCCTCCTTTCCTCCCTCCATTCTTCCCTCATCCTTTCCTTCCTCCCTCCCTCCCTCATCCTTTCCTCCCTCATCCTTTCCTCCCTCCTTTCCTCCCTCCCATCCTTTCCTGCCTTCCTTCCTTCTTCCTTTCTCCCTCCCTTCCTCATCCTTTCCTCCCTCCCTTCTTCCGTCATCCTTTCCTCCCTCCCTCCCTTCCTTCCTCCCTCCCTTCCTCATCCTTTTCTCCCTCCCTTCTTCCCTCATCCTTTCCTTCCTCCCTCCCTCATCCTTTCCTCCCTCCCTCCCTCATCCTTTTCTCCCTCCCTTCATCCCTCCCTCATCCTTTCCTGCCTTCCTTCCTTCTTTCCTTCCTTCTTCCATCCCTCCTTCCCTCATCTTTTCCTTCCTTCCTTCATCTTTTCCTCCCTTCCTCATCCTTTCCTGTCCCCCTTCCTTCTTTCCTTCTTTCCTTCCCTTCCTTTCTCCCTCATCTTTTCCTTCCTTTCTCCCTCCCTCCTTCTGTCCCTCTGTCATCTATCTTTTTTTTAAAAAAAATCATAGGCTTGGAAGGGACCTTGAAGGTCTTCTAGTCCACTCTGCCACTGCTCAAAAAGGAAAGCCTATGTCATTTTGGACAAATGGCCGTCCAGTCTCTTCTAGAAACCTCCAGTGACGGAGCCCCCACGTTGTAGCTGGGAAAAGGACACACCACCCCAGCAGGGGGTTGGGCTAGAAGACCTCCAAGGCCCCTTCCAACTCTCTTATTCTATAACCCCCCAGATGAATCCATCCGTGGAAGGGCTTCCCTCCAGAAGCTGTGGGTGCTCCGTCATTGGAGGTCCTCAAGAAGAGGCTGGACTGAGCCATTGGTCTAAGGTCTCCTGCTTGAGCAGAGGGTTGGACTAGAAGACCTCCAAGGCCCCTTCCATCTCTCCTATTCTGCAATTCTGCATTCTTTGCCCCTGGGCTAATCAGCCCAGTTTGCTCGGAGTCAAACTAGTGTAAATTCAGTTGCGCCTAGCTGGCAATTCGTGAGGTGCCACCGACAACCAAGCGCATCCCTCCTGCCACGGGCTGAATCTCGAAGAAGGAAGGCAGGCGATGCTCGGCTGGGTAGGGTAACCGGAGAGCTTTTGGGTAATATAATGGAATTAATATTTACTCTGGAAGCAAAGCGCTGAAAATAAACTTGGCTGCAGGCAAAGAGGCTTCTGCGTCTTTTATGTATTTATTACGGGTTCAAAAGATGCAAATTTATAAGGGGGATTAAAAACCGTGCGCCGACACCAGAGCCCACAGGCCTAAGGTCACATTAGCAAGCAGCGTTTGGATGTTCTGGGTGTTTGTGGGGTTTTTTTTCTCCCAATTTTAAATCCTAAAGAAAGACATTCATCGGGACAATTTGCAGAAGAATAAACGGGGGGCTCCCAAAATGATTTAAACAAGAAAGCAATCCAGCCTCCTTCTCGTTTAATGTTTTTTTTTCTGCCCCAGAGGTAGAAACACTGGTGGAAAAAGAAGAATGAAACTCAGCAGAGGCACTAAATGGAGAATTTCCGTGGCATGCCAAATAATAAAATGAAATAAAATAAAAAAAATACTCTAGATGGCAGGAAACCGTCCACTTTACGGCCACAAACTGAGCTCCGGATTTCTGTCGCGAAGCGAGATAGTTTTTTAACCCCCGTTTTTGCAACCTTCCTTGCCACAGTTGCTGAGTGAATCGCTCTCGGTCGTTAAGTGAATAACACGGTTAGGAATGAATCTGACTGCAAAAGGGCTGACTGCGTGACCCCCCCGGGAACACTGCAGCCGTCGTAAATGCAAGTCGGCTGCCCAGCATCTGGATCTTGATCCCACGACCACCATAACCCAGAGGCTTGGAAACTGGCATGTACTTATGTCTGTTGCAATGTCACGAGATTCCACTTTGGCGACCCAAGCAAAGGTGGTGGGAATCCGGATTCACTTAAGAACCGCACGGCTAACCTGACAACGGCAGGTTCACGTCCCAACGGCGGCAAGGGAAGTCGTAAAACGGGGCAAACTTACTTCCGCAATTGTTGGGGAAATTCGGAGCTGAGAGACGGTTGGAGAGAACTTCCGGGCTTAATTTCTAAGCCCGATTTCTCACCGTTGTCATCTCTCCAACGTTGACCCTTCGCTGGGAAGGAGGAGATTCCGTTCCCCTCACCCCCCACCCCAATTCGATGCAATCAAAAGCTTAGCTACGGATAAAGCTGGCTTGTTTCTGAACCTACTTACATATCATTATCGTGACGTGGTGGAGGAGATTAGCCCGGCTGCATATGCTAATTTGGGAGCTCTGGCGGTCTTGTGCGTAAAAGAGACCACAACGGCGCTTCACATCCGTCGCCAGCAGAGAGAAAGACCGCCTCGCCCGAGCCTCTGCCAGAACAACAGTCAGAAGGGGCCTTGGAGGTCTTCTAGTCCAACCCTCTGCTCAAGCAGGAGACCCTAGATCATTTCAATCAATCAATCAATCAATCAATCAATCAGAATAGAGCTGGAAGGGACCTTGGAGGTCTTCTAGTCCAACCCCTGCTCAAGCAGGAGACCCTAGATCATTTCAATCAATCAATCAATCAGAATAGAGCTGGAAGGGACCTTGGAGGTCTTCTAGTCCAACCCTCTGCTCAAGCAGGAGATTCTAGACCATTTCAATCAATCAATCAATCAATCAATCAGAATAGAGCTGGAAGGGGCCTTGGAGGTCTTCTAGTCCAACCCCCTGCTCAAGTAGGAGACCCTAGACCAGAGGCTCTCAACCTTCCTAATGCCACGACCCTTTAATACAATTCCTCATGTTGTGTTGACCCCCAACCATAAAATTATTTTATGTTTTCCTTTTTTTTTTTAAATATGTGTTTTCCGATGGTCTTAGGCGACTCCTGTGAAAGGGTTGTTCGACCCCCAAAGGGGTCCCGACCCACAGGTTGAGAACCACTGCCCTAGACCATTTCAATCCATCAATCCATCAGAACAGAGCTGGAAGGGACCTTGGAGGTCTTCTAGTCCAACCCCCTGCTCAAGCATGAGACCCTAGACCATTTCAATCCATCAATCCATCAGAATAGAGCTGGAAGGGACCTTGGAGGTCTTCTAGTCCAGCCCCCTGCTCAATCAAGAGACCCTAGACCATTTCAATCCATCAGAATAGAGCTGGAAGGGACCTTGGAGGTCTTCTAGTCCAACCCCCTGCTCAAGCAGGAGACCCTAGACCATTTCAATCCATCAATCCATTAGAACAGAGCTGGAAGGGACCTTGGAGGTCTTCTAGTCCAGCCCCCTGCTCATGCAGGAGAATGTAGAATATATCAATCCATCCATCCATCTGAACAGAGCACAAGCCTTATACCGTTCCAGACAAATGGATGTCCAATCTTTTCTTGAAAACCTCCAGCGTTGGGCCACCAACAACTTCTGGAGGCAAGGAGTTCCACGGGTTAATGGTTCTCATTGTCAGGAAATTTCTCCTTAATTCTAGATTGCTTGATTAGTTTCCACCCATTGCTTCTTCTCCTCCCTTCAGGGCCTTTGGAGAACAGGTTGACCCCCCCCCCGCTCTATTCTCTGGGACAGCCCCTCAAATATTGGAAGATGCTATCATGTCCCCCCCCCAGTCCTTATTACTAAAGGTAAAGGTTCCCCTCGCACATATGTGCTAGTCGTTACCGACTCTAGGGGGCGCTGCTCATCTCCGTTCCAAAGCCGAAGAGCCAGCGCTGTCCGAAGACGTCTCCGCGGTCATGTGGCCGGCAGGACTCAACTCCCGAAGCCGCATCGAACGCTGTTCCCTTCCCACCAAAATTGGGGGTTCCTATTTTTCCACTTGCATTTTTTTACGTGCTTTCGGACTGCTAGGTTGGCAGAAGATGGGACGAGTCACGGGAGCTCGCATCTGGTTTTTTTTGGGGGGGTGGTATTTTGTGTCAAGGGGGTTGACTCACAAATCCACCTCCCTCCATGCCAGCGTCTCTCCCTTCAAAAAGACAATGAAAAATAAACCAACATCCTCACAGCCGCTTCCGGGGAAAAAAACAGTACGAAAGCTCTTTCAACCAAAAGGAAAAAAAAAAGGGGGGGGGGAAGAAAAAGAAAGGATTTCTTTTTTAAATAAATAAATAAATAAATAAATAAATAAAACCCAAACAAACATCTGATCCTGGGTTTACGGCGAGATGTACCAATTTTCCTAATCAGTTAGCAATTTCACAGCATGGCGAAAACTTGCAAAAACAGTAATTAAGTGGCTCAGCTACAGAGAAAGATCAGGTACACTTCTGGGAAAGGGGAAAGCGGGGTGGGGGGGCTCTGTTTATTTGGAAACAGAGATCAGGGCACTGAGGGGAGGGGGGGCTAGGAACCCAGTAATAGCCCCTCCCCCCAGGGGGTTGGGGTGGGGTGGTAGATCTCCCCTCTGGGCCGAATAGGCCAGGGCATCTTAAAAGGAGAAAATGGCAGTATTGTACGGATAACTCTCGTCTTACGAGCAAAATCGAGCCCACGATTTCCGTTGCTAAGTGAGACGGTTGTTTGAGAGGAGGTTGAGAACAGCGAGGACAATCAATCCGTGGGGAAAGTTTCCCCTCCAGAGGTTGTGGGTTCTTCCATCGCTGGAGGTCTTCAGGGAGAAGGGATTGAACCGAGATTTCTCTGAAATGGCCGAGGGTCTCCTGCTTGAGCAGGGGGTTGGGCTAGAAGACCTCCAAGGTCCCATCCAGTCCTAGGATGATTCTGAGATAAATAAGATACATGACCAACAGAAAGACAGAGGGATGTATGTATGTATGTATGTATGTATGTATGTATGGATGGATGGATGGATGGATGGATGGATGGATGGATGGATGGATGGATGGATGGATGGATGGATGGATGGATGGATGGATGTTTGGATGGATGGATGGATGGATGGATGGATGGATGGATGGATGGATGGATGGATGTTTGGATGTTTGGATGGATGGATGGATGGATGGATGGATGGATGGATGGATGGATGGATGGATGTTTGGATGGATGGATGGATGGATGGATGGATGGATGGATGGATGGATGGATGGATGTATGTTTGGATGGATGGATGGATGGATGGATGTTTGGATGTTTGGATGGATGGATGGATGGATGGATGGATGGATGGATGTTTGGATGGATGGATGGATGGATGGATGGATGGATGGATGGATGGATGGATGGATGGATGGATGTTTGGATGGATGGATGGATGGATGGATGGATGGAACTGGTTGCCTCCAGAAGTCAGGAATGCTCCATCACTGGAGGTTTTAAAGAAGAGTCTGGGTAGCCATTGGTCTGAAATGGTCCAGGGTCTTCTGTCTGAGCAGGGTGTTGGACTAGAAGACCTCCAAGGTCCCATCCAGTCCTAGGATGATTCTGAGGTATATAAGATACATGACCAACAGAAAGACAGAGGGATGGATGGATGGATGGGTGGGTGGGTGGATGTTTGGATGGATGGATGGATGTTTGGATGGATGTTTGGATGGATGGATGGATGGATGGATGGATGGATGGATGGATGGATGGATGGATGGATGTTTGGATGGATGGATGGATGGATGGATGCTTGGATGGATGGATGGATGGATGGATGGATGGATGGATGGAACAGGTTGCCTCCAGAAATCAGGAATGCTCCATCACTGGAGGTTTTAAAGAAGAGTCTCAATAGCCATTGGTCTGAAATGGTCCAGGCTCTTCTGTCTGAGCAGGGGGTTGGACTAGAAGACCTCCAAGCTCCCATCCAGCCCTAGAATTCTATGATTCTGAGATAGATAAGATACATGACCGACAGGTAAACAAAGAGATGGGTGGATGGATGGATGGAACATCTTCCTTCCAGATGTTGTGGAAGCTCCATCCCTGGAAGCCTTCAAGAAGGGCCTGGACAGCCATTTGTACAGATTGGGAAAAAGGCCTCCTGCTTGAGCAGGGGGTTGGACTAGAAGACCTCCAAGGTCCCTTCCGATTCTGTTATTCTCTTATTTGCCTAGCACAGAGTGGACATCCCAAGCTGGTCTGTTATGGCGCCTTTCATAAACATCTCCCTGTTTTAAGTGCCCCGCCTCGTAGGACCCCCAACCATGCCGTTCCGAGAACAAAGACTAAACCAACACCCAAAAGAGAGATTTGGGAAGTACCCTTAAGTGAGGAGAAACCAGGATGGACAAAACCAGGTTTATACTTCTGCAAAATCTGGATATCCGTCCGTTGGAAGACGATACGTTGCAATTCAAAGCCCCCGAACCAGGAAAGGCCACCGAGGGGTGGATGGAAGCTGACCGATTTTGAAGGTTTGCAAGGACTCCGAGAAGGTCAGGAGAAGTTAAGTGCTCAATTTCCCACGGCCATTAGACGGCTAAAATTGCAGCCCTCTTCGTCCTTCCTTCGGCTGCCCAACGTTTTCTGCTCAGCGGCCTCCAATTTTGCCGCGGGCGCCTTAAAAAAAAACCCCCAAAACAAGGGGATCTGGGCCTCACCTGGAAGATGTGTTTTAGGAGAAGGTCTTGAGGGAGACCCCAGGATGGATGGGGTCAGTCAAAGCTCAACTGAAACATACATGGGCAACCACCCATTTGGAGGGTGCCAAGTGGTTTTCATGCCCTACCAGCTGCAATGAAGGCAGGAACTCGGTCTGCAAAGCTGAAGGGGAACTGAAGGGGATCTTGGAGGTCTTCTAGTCCGACCCCCTGCTGAAGCAGGAGACCCTAGGCCATTTCACTCAATCAATCAATCAATCAATCAATCAATCAGAATAGAGGTGGAAGGGACCTTGGAGGTCTTCTAGTCCAACCCCCCGCTCAAGCAGGAGAATGTAGACTATATCAAACAATCAATCCATCAGAATAGAGCTGGAAGGGACCTTGGAGATCTTCTAGTCCAACCCCTTGCTCAAGCAGGAGAATGTAGACTATATCAAACAATCAATCAATCAGAATAGAGATGGAAGGGACCTTGGAGGTCTTCTAGTCCAACCCCTTGCTCAAGCAGAGAATGTAGACTATATCAAACAATCAATCAATCAGAATAGAGCTGGAAGGGACCTTGGAGGTCTTCTAGTCCAACCCCCCTCTCAAGCAGGAGAATGTGACTATATAAATCAATCAATCAATCAGAATAGAGATGGAAGGGACCTTGGAGGTCTTCTAGTCCAACCCCCCGCTCAAGCAGGAAAATGTAGACTATATCAAACAATCAATCAATCAATCAGAATAGAAATGGAAGGGACCTTGGAGGTCTTCTAGTCCAACCCCCCGCTCAAGCAGGAGAATGTAGACTTCATCAAACAATCAAACAATCAGAATAGAGATGGAAGGGACCTTGGAGGTCTTCTAGTCCCTGCAGATCTCGGCCTGGCAGCTCTCCAAGCCAGATAAAGTCTGTGACCATAAATCCTCCCTTGAAAGACTTTGCTGGATGTGAAGGAGCAGAATTCACCGTCAATTAATAAAAGCGGGGGGGGGGGGTGTCGGGAGAAGGAGTTTGCTGCAGGCTCTCGGGAAGCCTCGGTCAGAACATAAACCAGATTTACATCCATTTCTATCTTTTGCAGCCAGTTTTCTCTCTCCACACTCCCCCCCCCCACCAAAAAAAAATAGCTGCAGCCATTATTCTACATTGCGGTACAAAAGTTTTGGAGAACGGGGTGGAAATGGCAGAATAATAAGCGAGACGCTTTCGAATTAACAGGGGAAATCAAGCCTGGGAAGGGTTTGGTGTGTGTCTGTGTGTGTGTGGTTTTTTTTTAACCACGATCGAGAAACTGATTAAAGTAATTAAAATCAGTTTTCGCTGCTGGTTTTGAGTAGGAAAATCAAGTTGAGGGGATTGAGAATTGAGAAGTCAGACGGGGTGAATTCTTATCCCCAACTTGAAGGAGATGCTTTTGCCACCCCCCAAGAGGGAAAAGTGTGTTAAATAAAAATCAATCGTGGCTTTTGAAGGGGTCAGTATTTGGGGGGCACGGGGAGGCGCAGAGATCCCGAAGAGAAGCAGGAATTCAGGGTGTCTGCTTTGAGTATTTTCTGGATGTGAAGACAAGCCTCCAGGCTGACTTTCCATCCTATTTGGGACACTGAGAAACTTCCAAGTGGCCTCAATGGCTCTCTGAAAAGATGCAAATGACCAGCTTTGTCTGCAAGAAATATAATATAATCCCTCCATTTCCCGCCATTCTGTCAGAGCTGAAGAAGCTTCTTGGATGAGAAGTGAAACCACTTCGAGGAAAAACAAAGAAAATCCTGGGGGGGAAAAGCACCTTTTGGACTAAGTTAAACCTCCAAGTGGCCTCAATGGCTCTCCAAAAAGGATGCGAATAACCAGCTGTCTGCGAGGAATCTTCTATATATATATATATAAAAGCCAACTACCGCTCAATCATCACAAAATCTCCAGAACGGTAGAGCCTACAAACTTGAAATTTGGCACGCGTGTTCCTCTTGGTTTCTAGGTGCTCGCTAAGAAAGGATTTTTTTAAATGACCATCAGATCATCAGTATTCCTTATACAGTATTTTAACACACGTCGATGCTAAGGAGTTCAGACATTCTACTCCCCCTCCCCACCTGAAAAGAACTCTGTTCCAACCGCCAGTTGCCTTATATGGGCCTGGCCAGCGTGTGACTCATCCGGCCTGCAGGCTAGGAGTTCAGACATTCTACTCCCCCTCCCCACCTGAAAGGAACTCTGTTCCAACTGCCAGTTGCCTTATATGGGCCTGGCCAGCGTGTGACTCATCCAGCCTGCAGGCTAGGAGTTCAGACATTCTACTCCCCATCCCCACCTGAAAGGAACTCTGTTCCAACTGCCAGTTGCCTTATATGGGCCTGGCCAGCGTGTGACTCATCCGGCCTGCAGGCTAGGAGTTCAGACATTCTACTCCCCATCCCCACCTGAAAGGAACTCTGTTCCAACTGCCAGTTGCCTTATATGGGCCTGGCCAGCGTGTGACTCATACCGCCTGCAGGCTAGGAGTTCAGACATTCTACTCCCCCTCCCCACCTGAAAGGAACTCTGTTCCAACTGCCAGTTGCCTTATATGGGCCTGGCCAGCGTGTGACTCATCCAGCCTGCAGGCTAGGAGTTCAGACATTCTACTCCCCCTCCCCACCTGAAAGGAACTCTGTTCCAACTGCCAGTTGCCTTATATGGGCCTGGCCAGCGCGTGACTCATCCGGCCTGCAGGCTAGGAGTTCAGACATTCTACTCCCCCTCCCCACCTGAAAGGAACTCTGTTCCAACTGCCAGTTGCCTTATATAGGCCTGGCCAGCGTGTGACTCATCCGGCCTGCAGGCTAGGAGTTCAGACATTCTACTCCCCCTCCCCACCTGAAAGGAACTCTGTTCCAACTGCCAGTTGCCTTATATAGGCCTGGCCAGCGTGTGACTCATCCGGCCTGCAGGCTAGGAGTTCAGACATTCTACTCCCCCTCCCCACCTGAAAGGAACTCTGTTCCAACTGCCAGTTGCCTTATATGGGCCTGGCCAGCGCGTGACTCATCTGGCCTGTGGGCTGCCTGATCACATGGTTTCATAGCGAAGCATGGACTTATAACTAATTGTTTAGTGACTCTTCGGAGTTACACGGCATTGAAAAATGGGACTTTTCCCCCACACTTACGACCGTTGCAGAGTCCCCGTGGTCAAAATTTGGACGCTTGGTCCCTGCAGTGATTTCTGTTGCTAAGTGAGATGGTCGTTCGGTGAGTTTTGCCCCCTTTCTTGCCACAGTCGCTAAGTGAATCAATGCTCGTTGTTAAGCTAGGCACATGGCAGGTTAAATGAACCTGGCTTCCCCATTGATGAGACTTGTCGGAAGGTCGCAAAAGGGGAACACGTCACCCCGGGGACCTTGCGACCGTCGTAAATGCAAGTCAGTGGCCAAGGCTTCGGATTTTGATCCTGTGGCCTGCAAAAGGGTTCAGTGCCATTGAAACTTCAACCGGTCGCTAAACGAATGAGGTGGGCCTGCACCCAACACGCATTGACGGACGTCAAACTTTATTGATTTTTAATCGTAATAAGATCATTATCGCAATGGCAAAGAAAGCAGCCGAGGTACGACACGGGTCAGGAAGAGGAGTCACATCTGAATGCAAAAAAACCTTTGGGGGTTTCGAACTCAGCGTCGCGATTGACGTCTAAATCTATCAGGTTTTGGACAAAGAAAATAGCAGCTTGCGGGAAGTCGAGTTTGGACTGTTATCTGAAAAGCCCCAGCAATTTCCATTCAATCCCTGCCTTAAAACTTAAAAGGCCCTGCCACTAATACGATAATATCTCCTCCAATGCCTGGAGGATTATAATGGTTAAGATTAGGAAACAGAACAATAAAACAGGCTGATTAAACCTGCAAAAAGGACACATCCGTTCGGCTCGCTGGCAAGTGAGCCATTCGGAATAGAGCTGGAAGGGACCTGCGAGGTCTTCTAGCCCAACCCTCTGCTCAAGTGGGAGGCCCTATATATAGATGATTCGATAGATGGAAGGATGGATGGATGGATGGATGATAGATAGGGATGGATGGATGGATGGATGGATGGATGGATGGATGGATGGATGGATGATAGAGATAGATAGATAGATAGATAGATAGATAGATAGATAGATATAGATGATAGATAGATAGATAGATAGATAGATAGATAGATAGATAGATAGATAGATAGAAGATAGAAGGTAGATAGATAGATAGATAGATAGATAGATAGATAGATAGATAGATAGATAGATGATAGAAGGTAGATAGATAGATAGATAAATAGATAGATAGATAGATATAGAGAGAGATGATAGATAGATAGATAGATAGATAGATAGATAGAAGATAGAAGGTAGATAGATAGATAGATAGATAGATAGATAGATAGATAGATAGATAGATAGATAGAAGATAGAAGGTAGATAGATAGATAGATAGATAGATAGATAGATAGATAGATAGATAGATATAGAAGATAGAAGATGATAGATAGATAGATAGATAGATAGATAGATAGATAGATAGATAGATAGATAGATAGATATAGAAGATAGATAGATAGATAGATAGATAGATAGATAGATAGATAGATAGATAGATAGATAGATAGATAGAAGATAGATAGAAGATAGATAGAGAGAGAGAGAGAGAGAGAGAGAGACAGAGAGACAGAGAGACAGAGAGACAGAGAGACAGAGAGACAGAGAGAGACAGAGATATAGGTAGGTAGGTAGGTAGATGGATAGATGGATAGATGGATAGATGGATAGATGGATAGATGGATAAGATGATAGATAGATAAGAGGGAGGGAGATAGATAGATGGATAGATGGATAGATAGATGATAGATAGATAAGAGGGAGGGAGATAGATAGATAGATAGATAGATAGATAGATAGATAGATAGATAGATAGATAGATAGATAGATAGAGATAGATAGAGAGAGAGAGAGAGAGAGACAGAGATTTAGGTAGGTAGGTAGGTAGGTAGGTAGGTAGGTAGATAGATAGATAGATAGATAGATAGATAGATAGATAGATAGATAGATAGATAGATAGATAGATAGATAGATAGATAGATAGATAGATAGATAGAAGATAGATGGATGGATGGATGGATGGATGGATTTGTATTTTCAGCCTTGCAAGGGTCTCTCCAGGTAGCTTTACAATAAAGTCTTATTTAGCTCACCTGGTTGCCAACCCTACCTGCCTTTCCCCCAGGAGGCCGACATAGATATTCCTGACTCAAACTGAGTTGGATGGAAAGCCAATAATCCACAGATAAGGATTGGGGGTTTTTTTTTGCCCGTTTGCAATTCCTGAAGGGCCGCTGGATTCCCTCACTTGTAAGTCTGTTTGCGCAGAAGACAGTTCAGCTACCTTGCGCAGGATGGCCCCCAGGTAGCTATAAAAACCGCAATAATTCTTCAACCGTACAGTGTAACGGAATACCGATATCGTTCCTCCCCCCTCCCCCTGGTTTTCTAATTTTATTTTAGGAATGCTGATTTTCAAGACGCGGCCTGAAAGAAAGAAAGAAAGAAAGAAAGAAAGAAAGAAAGAAAGAAAGAAAGAAAGAAAGAAAGAAAGAAAGAAAGAAAGAAAGAAAGAAAGAAAGAAAGAAAAAGAAAGGAGGGAAGGAGGGAGGGAGGGAAAGAGGGAGGGAAAGAAAGAAGGAAGGAAGAAGGAAAGACAGAAAGAAAGAAAGAAAGAAAGAAAGAAAGAAAGAAAAAGAAAGGAGGGAAGGAGGGAGGGAGGGAAAGAGGGAGGGAAAGAAAGAAGGAAGGAAGAAGGAAAGACAGAAAGAAAGAAAAAATGCCCCTGCCAATTTTCTAGCAAAGTCTGCACCTTGTCGACGTTCCCACACGTTTGACTTGGTTTTTAAAATAGCGCATTCTTACAGTTGCAAAATAGGGGCCTTGGAGGTCTTCTAGTCCAACCTTTTCCTTGATGTAGTAATATATTCCAGAGCCAAAAATTAGGCCTACAATTAAAAGGTAAAGGTTCCCCTCGCTCATATGTGCCAGTCGTCCCCGACTCTAAGGGGCGCTGCTCATCTCTGTTTCGAAGCCGAAGAGCCAGCGCTGTCCGAAGACGTCTCCGTGGTCATGTGGCTGGCATGACTCAACGCCCAAAGGTGCACGGAACGCTGTTCCCTTCCCACCAAAGGTGGTTCCTATTTTTCTACTTGCATTTTTTTAATGTGCTTTTGAACTGCTAGGTTGGCAGAAGCTGGGACAAGTCACGGGAGCTCACTCCGTTACGCTCCGCTCGGGATTCGAACTGCCAACTCCACTCCTCTCTCGCTCCTCTTTTTTCTCCTCTGGGAGGGGCCATTCACCGTCCTCCTGAGGCCTTCCTCACAAGTCGACCCCTGTTCTTTAGCTCTTCCCTTCGTCTGGCACCTCCGCAGATGCGCACACTGGGAACAGGCTCCAGCTGTTCTTCTGCCTCACTGATGTCTGACTCCGAAGGCAGCTGATAACTGGCATAGGGCCCTGTCCCCCTCTCTGCCTCCGACACAGACCCCTCCTCAGAGCTTCCCCCAGACTCCAGGACTGGCCCATCTTCCTCCCCAATCCTCCTCACTCTCCGAATCTGCTGCCAGCTCCGCTGACCACTGGCCGGCCACACCCGCTATTAAGGTGCCACTAGGAAAAACATAATCTAGCCAATACCTGTCCAACGTCCTCCCTTTGAGAGAGACCAGGTGAGGAAGCAAGAAAGGTGTAAGGATGTTTCTTCCTGGGGGGGTGGGGGGGGTATAAAATCAGAAAGCCCGCTGTTGGAACCGACTTTTAATTCTGCTGATCCTCCTGGCCAGAAAATCAAGGTGGGATTATCTTGAGGTTTTTTTTTTCTCACGCCCCCTCCGGTGTCTTTTATTTTTCATTATGCCAAGGTTAGCGTGCCCGTTCTTCTCTGCCCCTTAAGAAGGGATTGATGAATTGATTACCTGCCACCAAGGCGACTGGGCTCCTAGCAACCGCACAGATAGATCTTCTCCGGGGTGACTTGTCCTCCACCTGGCCCTTCAGACCTTCTCAAAGTGCGCCCATCGCAGTTGTAATTCAAGCCTCTCCGTCTCTCCGCCGGCCATTCCCTAATCCTCGGCCCTCGCGCCTTTCCGGAGTATTTGAGACTTCTGCGGGGAGTTTTTTAAGTCCCACGTAACAAACTGAACCTTCATCTCCGAAATGGTCTCTTGCTTGAGCAGAGGGTTGGACTAGCAGAGCGGCCACCAGCATGGACCCCTGATGGTCAGCGACAAAATTTGGGTGGTCCACAGAAAAAACTATTTGCATTTTTTATATTGCACTCAATCCTCAAACTACGCCCCCCTGGGATGGATACGTGCAATGAAGGCTTGTGTTGCTGCAGAGAGTCTCCCCCTTCGGGGTCTTTTTGCGGGGGTCAGAGGGGGGGCAGATATTCCGACTTGGGGTCTGCTTCGGCCTCCTGGTGGGGGGCTTTGGGCGAAGGCTGGAGGGAAGAGCCGCTGGTGGCGAAGAGCCGGAGGGCCTCGTTCCAGTGGGACGGCATCATGGTTTGGAACTGGCTGACCATCTCAGCCCACTGAGCCTCCAGGGGCCGGCACCTGGCCTCGCCCTCCCGCAGGTCTTCCCTCTGCTCCTAGTCCTCAGTGAGGTGCTTCTGCTGAGCCTCCTTCTCGGCCAGATCCACTTTGAACTGAGCTGTTTTGCCAACTCTTTCTCCTGGGGGGCTGCTTCGCTCCAGCAACTGCTTCCTGTTGTGGCCCTAAGGAGCCCGGGAGGGCAGGCGAGGAGCGGCTGGGAGAGGGGCGGGGCGAGTAGAGGCCGGCGAGGTGCCCCTCAATGTGAGTGACATCGAATTGGCCATGCCCACCCAGTCACATGACCACCTAGCTACGCCCACCCAGCCGGTCACTAGGCAGATCATATTAGTGGTCTGCGGGATTTAAAATGGTGACTTTAGTGGTCCGAAAGGTTGGGGACCCCTGGACTAGATGACCTCCAAGGTCCCATCAAGGACCACCTCTGTATTCCAAGCGTGGTCTTGCACCAAGGTGGTATAAAGCAACGCTAATCCTTCACACGATGCTGTTCTTCTTTTTATTCAGCTGAGGACTCAGCTGGGCTTTTGTAACAGACGGAATTGAAGTTTTCGATCTTTTTCTCTCCCTGATTCACAACCTCAGAACAGCCTGGAAATCCTCCTCATCTTCCTTTTCAGCTGGCCTGCCCTTTTCTTATTCTCCCAAGGACTGAAGTGTTTGCTTCAGATAACGGCCCCAAACAATGTGGCCAGACAGTGGATCAATTGTGGGGGGGGGGGGTTTAATGCGCTCGGAGGGAAAAGGCCTGTGGCTTCATACCTCTTCCCTCCTGACCACAAGCACCATCAAGGTCCATCTTCAGTCTATCTTTCCTAAATGTTCCTGGCATGCAAGCCTTTAAAACACACACACACACACACACACACACACACACACACACACACACACACACACTTTTTCTTTCTGCCCAACTGGACATTAGCAAAACCCTTCTTTTGACAAATGGCGCATGGAGAATGCAGACGGTGCATCACCCACGCAACGGGATGCTTGGAAGAGGAAGGGGGTCTGAGAAGATTCCCTACGTGGCAGAGAAGGGATTGCGCCCATCGATCCTTCCGAGAATCCTCCCCACAGTCCACGGGGAGAGGGAGTCCGGGAGGATTAAAGGGAGGCAGTTGTGCGCGGCGGCAGCCAAAAAAGCTAATACGATCCTCGGTCGCATAAACAGAGGCACAGAATCATCACGCTACAAGGTGATAGATGAGTGAATGATTGAGTAGGATAGATAGATAGACAGACAGACAGACAGACAGACATGGATGGATGGATGGATGGATGGATGGATGGATGGATGGATGGATGGATGGATACGTGGGTAGGTAGATAGGTAGACAGACAGACAGACAGACAGACAGACAGACAGACAGACATGGATGGATGGATGGATGGATGGATGGATGGATACGTGGGTAGGTAGATAGGTAGACAGACAGACAGACAGACATGGATGGATGGATGGATGGATATGTGGAGGGAGAGACAGACAGACAGATAGGGATGGATGAATGGATATGTGGATGGATAGATAGACAAACAGACAGACATGGATGGATGGATGGATGGATATGTGGGTAGGTAGACAGACAGACAGACATGGATGGATGGATATGTGGAGGGAGGGAGGGAGAGAGAGACAGACAGACAGGGATGGATGGATGGATGGATGGATGGATGGATGGATGGATGGATGGATGGATGGATGGATACGTGGGTGGGTGGGTGGGTGGGTAGGTAGGTAGGTAGGTAGGTAGCTAGGTAGTTAGGTAGCTAGGTAGACAGACAGACATGGATGGATGGATGGATGGATGGATGGATATGTGGTAGAGAGAGACAGACAGGGATGGATGGATGGATGGATGGATGGATGGATGGATGGATGGATGGATGGATGGATGGATATGTGGTAGAGAGAGACAGACAGGGATGGATGGATGGATGGATGGATGGATGGATGGATGGATATGTGGTAGAGAGAGACAGACAGACAGACAGACATGGGTGGATGGAAGGATATGTGGAGGGAGGGAGACAGACAGACAAATTGTTTGTTGAAATTGTTTGAGGCATCCCAGAGTTATCTGGGAACACACACCCACAGAGCCATTGTTATACAGAGAGATTCTTAAACACGATTCCCTCCACCTCTGGATCTGCAATTGGATTTGGTCTCTGTGAAATAATTCCCCCCCCCCCATCCCCAGGGTCGGCAGGGAGATATATTTCATCTCAAATTCTCTGCAACTGAAGGAATCAATATAACTGTCGGACTACATTTATGGACAGCGATCCCAGTGCTGTGATTTGAAGCTGGTTGAGGGAAAGCCGGGGCTGTCCTCATTCCCCCCCCCCCGCTTTTAAAAAAAATAGCATATTTGGGGATGTAAAAATAGGGGGGGGGAGGGAGATTTTTTTTCTGCCTTCTGACACTTCTACCTTTGCATCAGGCTCTTTTTAAAAATTCCGATTTAATTAGAGGCAATTCTAAAATTAACTTCAAGAACTTTCACGGTTTGAGGCACTTTTCGGTCGTCTCAATGCCTTTCCCCTCCTTCGCTTCTTTTCTCCAGTTTCCGTGCAAATTTTAGGAAATGCCGTTTTTCCAGTTGCGGGTCGCTGTGGGTGTGATTGGGTCTATAAATCAACACAACCTCGGACGTGGAGAAAGTCTTGGGATCCACGAGAATGGCTGAATAAGCAGGTTTTGTATCTGTGGAAGATCCGCTCTGGAGAGTTTCGGTTGTCCCCACACTATCGTCTGTTTCCCAACAGCAATTAACCAGTGGAACAGCTTGCCACCAGAAGTTCAGCGTGCTCCTTCACTGGAGGCTTTTAAGAGGCCGGACAGCCCTTTGTCCGGAATGATATATAGGGTCTCCTGCAAGGGCAGAGGGGGTTGGACTAGAGGACCTCCAGGGTCCCCTTCCAACTCTGTTATGCAATTGTTATTCTCCTCTTCTTTTAGCTTCCCTGGTTCTCTTTCCGAATTCAGAAATTGATTTCAAGTTATCAGCTCCACATCGCCAGTTTTGGGACCCAAAGAAATTCAGCAGTAATATGAGCAGTGGAATCAGCAAAAGAGCCACAAAGAGGATTAGGGGACTGGAGGCTAAAACATACGAAGAACGGTTGCAGGAACTGGGGATGTCTAGTTTAATAGAAAGAAGGACCAGGGGAGACATGATAGCAGTCTTCCAATATCTCAGGGGCTGCCCCAAAGAAGAGGGAGTCAAGCTATTCTCCAAGGCACCTGAGGGCAGGACAAGAAGCAATGGGTGGAAACTAATCAAGGAGAGAAGCAACCGAAAAAAAGGAGAAATTTCCTGACAAGGAAGACAATTCATCATGGAACGGCTCGCCTCCAGAAGTTGGGGGTGGACTAGAGGACCTCCAAGGTCCCTTCCAACCCTGTTATTCTATAATCCCAGATCACTTAATCAGTGGAACGGTTTGCCTCCAGGAACTGTGCGTGCTTCATCCCTGGGTGTTTTTAAGAAGGGGCTGGACAGACATTTGCCTGGAATAGTCTGGGGTCTCCTGCTTGACCAGGGGGTTGGGCTTGATGACCTCCAAGGTCCCTTCCATCTCTATTCTCATTGATTGATTGAAAAGGTCTAGGGTCTCCTGCTTGAGCAGGGGATTGGACTAGAAGACCTCCAAGGTTCCTTCCAGTTCTGTTTTGATGGATGGATTGATTGAAATGGTCTAGGGTCTCCTACTTGAGCAGGGGGATGGACTAGAAGACCTCCAAGGCCCCTTCCAGTTCTGTTCTGATGGATTGATTGATTGATTGATTGATTGATTGATTGATTGATTGAAATGGTCTGGGGTGTCCTGCTTGAGCAGGGGGTTGGGCTAGAAGACCTCCAACGTCCTTTCCAACTCTATTCTGATGGATTGATTGATTGATTGATTGATTGAAAAGATCTGAGGAGGAAGGGGAGGAGGAAGAGGGGAAGATGGAAGAGAAGAGGAAGGGGAGGAGAAGGAGGAAGAGAAGAAGAATAAAAAGGAGGATGAGGAGGAAGGAGGGGAGGAAGAGTGGAAGGAGCAGGAGGAGGAAGAGGAAGAAGAAGGGGGAAGAAGAATGAAAAGGAGGAGGCAGATAAACTGTGCTGGAGGAGGAGAAGGAGAAGAGGAATGAGGAAGAGAAGGAGAAAGAAATTGTGACTATATCTACCCTCAAAAAAATCCAGGGAGGAGGGAAGGAGAAAGAGACGGAGGAGGAGGAGGAATAGCAATAATAATCACGTTCCCCTATTTTGAGATACTAAGAAGGCGGAAAAAAAAGGTTTGTCAGATCCACGGAAGGATAAAAACTGTGTTGGGACTCTTCCTTCCTTTCTTTCCCTTCTTCTTTTCCCTTTCTTCTCAGACGTAGTTTGGCCCAGAACTCTCCCAGCATCAAAGAAAGGGGCTTAAAGAACCTGCAGCGGCTCCTAATTTAGCTGCATTAAACCCAGCTCTCCAGACGCTTGTCCTGGAAAGAACAAGGGATGGAGATGAAAAAAGGAGAAGGAAAGAGCTCCAGGCAGCAGGGAGAGAGAGAGAGGGATGACAGAAGCCTCGCATTTTATGAACGAGTGTGGGGGGGGGGGAGAGCCTGGAGGACGACTTCAGAGGGCAGGTAAAAAAGAGAGGAAGAAAAGAAATGGAGGAAGAAGAAAGGAGAAAACTCCACCAGGGGGAGGAATCAAAGCAACCTCACAGGTGAGGGTCCCGTCTGGGTTTTGGCAAAAGTACGAAGGCTAGCAGAACAACTTGAGTTTGAAGGGACCTTGGAGGTCTTCAAGTCTGACCCTCCGCTCAGGCAGGAAACATTATACCCTTATATCTATCTATCTATCTATCTATCTATCTATCTATCTATCTATCTATCTATCTATCTATCTATCTATCTATCTACCTACCTACCTACCTACCTACCTACCTACCTACCTACCTACCTATCTCATCTACCTACCTACCTACCTACCTACCTACCTACCTACCTACCTATCTATCTATCTATCTATCTATCTATCTATCTATCTATCTATCTATCTTTCTCTATATTTACCTATCTCTATCTCTATCTATCTATCTATCTATCTATCTATCTATCTATCTATCTATCTATCTATCTATCTATCTATCTATCTATCTATCTTTCTCTATATTTACCTATCTCTATCTCTATCTATCTATCTATCTATCTATCTATCTATCTATCTATCTATCTATCTATCTATCTTTCTCTATATTTACCTATCTCTATCTCTATCTATCTATCTATCTATCTATCTATCTATCTATCTATCTATCTACCTACCTACCTACCTACCTACCTACCTACCTATCTCATCTACCTACCTACCTACCTACCTATCTATCTATCTATCTTTCTCTATATTTACCTATCTCTATCTCTATCTCTATCTATCTATCTATCTATCTATCTATCTATCTATCTTTCTCTATATTTACCTCTCTATCTCTATCTATCTATCTATCTAT
>NW_028261395.1:46514056-46534685 GCF_051295495.1 Thamnophis sirtalis
CTAAGCAAAACGTTTGCTAAGTGGATTTTGTCCCGTCTCACGGCCTTTCTCGCCTCCATTGTTAAGTGAATCCCTGTGGTTGAGTTAGCCGCACGGTCGTTAAGCGGTGCTCCCCGCTGACCTGGCTTGTCAGAAGATAACATAGCAACTGACTCGCATCTATGACGGTCCCCTTTTGCAACCACAAGGATTCACTTAACAACCGTGGGACTAACTTCGCAGCGACAGGGATCCCACCTTAACAACCGTGGCAAGGGAAGGTCTCGAAACTCACTGAACAAACGTCTCACTTAGCGACGGGCTCCGTTGCGGTCGTAAGTCGAGGACCGCCTGCAAAACTACCCAAGTCCACCCACATCTTCCCGTCGTATTCAAAAAGGCGCTGAAACATCTTGAGACGGGCATTAAAAGGAATTAAAAGGAGCCAGGAGAGAGAGAGATAGTTACGCAAAAATAAATTGAAGCTGCTTCCTGAAATATTATGCAAGATTAACACTTTTTAGGGGGGAGGTCTTTTTTTTTTTAAATTATTCGGGGGGAGCCCCTCCCCAGATGTTTCCTCTCCACTGCCTGGTCCTTCGGGTGACATGCAGAAGAACAAACATTGAATAAACGTTGGGGAGGAAAAGAGGACGAGGGTTGCAAATTTGCAGAATTGTTACTGCAGCAAAATGCGATGTGGGGAGGGGGGGGATTTCTCCCTTTTTGCTGCTTATGGCTGCAGAAAGAATGAATGCCTCGTAATGCAAGGCTTCCCCCGGTTTTCATCCTGCCCTCGAAGCAGTAAATCAATTTTTGAGGATCTCATGGAGAGAAAGGCCGCCTTCCACACGTACGATCAAATTGGAGCCCCCCCCCCAAAAAAAATTCCCCTTGCAAAGCAGGAGTGGCTAAGTGGAGGGGGGGTCTTGGCTTTTTATCAGTCAAATTTCACGTCTTCGACCCCCCCTAAAGTTTATTCATTCAGCTCTGGGTCTCCGTCTTGAGCAGGGGATTTTTGGGGGGGGAGGGGGGGTGTTTGGACTAGATAACCTCCAAGGCCATTCGGTTATTCTGTCATCCCAGATCAATTAACCGGCGGAACAGCTGGCCACCAGAGGTTGTGGCGGCTTCATCGCTGGAGGCTTTTAAGAAGAGACAGCCACTGGTCTGGAATGGGCTAGGGTCTCCTGCTTGAGCAGGGGTTTTTAGTGATTTAGTCTGGGGTCCCAGGCTTGAGCAGGGGGTCAGACTAGAAGACCTCCAAGGTCCCTTCCAGCTCTATTCTGATTGATTGAATGAATGCTTGAAATGGTCTAGGGTCTCCTGCTTGAGCAGGGGGTTGGACTAGAAGACCTCCAAGGTCCCTTCCAGCTCTATCCTGATTGACCCATTGATTGAAATGGTCTCCTGATTGAGCAGGGGGTTGGACTAGAAGACCTCCAAGGTCCCTTCCAGCTGTATTCTGATTGATTGATTGATTTGATTGGATTGGATTGATTGATTGATTGAAGACCTCTAAGATCCCTTCCAGCTCTATTCTGATTGATTGAAATGATCTAGGTTCTCCTGCTTGAGCAGGGGGTCAGTCTAGAAGACCTCCAAGGACCCTTCCAGCTCTATTCTTTGATTGATTGATTGAAATGGCCTAAGTGTCTCCTCCTAGAGCAGCGGGTTGGACTAGATGACCTCCAAGGTCCCTTCCAACTCTGTTGTTTTCTTTTAAACAGAGCTCTGGCAAGGCTTTTTATCAACCCTATAACATTATTTCTTTTTCTTTGTCTGGTTTTGTTTTGTTTTTTAAAACCAAGGATCTGCTGGGGAGAGTCAGGATACCCATCTCGGTTTTTTTCTGTTAGAATTCGCTCGCAACCTGTTTCCCGGAGCCATCAAAAATGGAGCGAACTCTTCCCTTCTCGGTGGATTTATACTGTCTCTCCCCCCCCCCTACGTGTCAAGTATCCCCATCTGTTCCTTGGCCATAAACCTGGAGAGGCATCTCTCAGAGGACCAACCTGGGCTTAAGATATTACCATTCAGAATCAGAGGATAATAGGAGAACAGAGCTGGAAGGGACCTCGGAGGTCTTCTAGTCCGACCCCCTGCTCAGTCAGGAGACCCTAGGCCATTCCAGACAAAGGGCTGTCCGATCTATTCCTGAAAACCCTCCAGTGTGGGAGCACTCACAACTTCTGGAGGCAAGGAGTTCCCCTGCGTAATTGTTCTCTCTGTTGGAAAGAAGAGAGAATAACGGAGTTGGAAGGGACCTCGGAGGTCTTCTAGCCCAACCCTTCCTGCTCAGGCAGGAAGCCCCATGCTCCCATCTTGTTCCTGCCTTTGGGAGAAAGAGGCCACAGATCTCTGTTGAGCAGTGGGGTTGGACTAAAAGACCTCCAAGGTTCCGTCATCTATTCTAACTTTAACAGAGTTTGAGGGGACCTTGGAGGTCATCTAGTCCAACCCCCCGGGGCCCAAGCAGGAGACCCTACACTGTTTCTGACAGCGGGCAGTCCAGTCTCTTCCTGAAAACCTCCAGGGATGAAGCTCCCACAACATCTGAATAATAGAATAATAACAGATTAACAGAGTTGGAAGGGACCTTGGAGGTCATCTAGTCCAACCCCTCTCCTCCCAAGCAGGAGACCCTCCACCATTTCTGACAGAGGGCAGTCCAGTCTCTTCTTGAAAGCCTCCAGGGACGAAGCTCCCACCACTTCTGAATAATAACAGAATAACAGAGACAGAAGGGACCTGGAGGTCATCTAGCTCAACCCCCTGTCCAAGCAGGAGACCCTACACCATTTCTGACAGAGGGCAGTCCAGACTCTTCTTGAAAGCCTCCAGGGATGAAGCTCCCACAACGTCTGAATAACAGAATAATAACAGACTAACAGAGTTGAAAGGGACCTTAGAGGTCATCTAGCTCAACCCCCTGTCCAAGCAGGAGACCCTACACCGTTTATGACAGAGGGCAGTCCAGTCTCTTCTTCAAAGCCTCCAGGGACGAAGCTCCCACCACTTCTGAATAATAACAGAATAACAGAGACAGAAGGGACCTGGAGGTCATCTAGCTCAACCCCCTGTCCAAGCAGGAGGAGACCCTACACCGTTTCTGACAGAGGGCAGTCCAGTCTCTTCCTGAAAACCTCCAGGGATGGAGCTCCCACAACGTCTGAATAACAGAATAATAACATACTAACAGTCGGAAGGGACCTTGGAGGTCATCTAGCTCAACCCCTCTCCTCCCAAGCATAAGACCCTACAACATTTCTGACA
This sequence comes from Thamnophis sirtalis, assembly GCF_051295495.1. Lineage (NCBI taxonomy): Eukaryota > Metazoa > Chordata > Lepidosauria > Squamata > Natricidae > Thamnophis > Thamnophis sirtalis. The sequence goes on from NW_028261395.1 coordinate 46,517,312, forward strand.
AATGGCAGTCCAGACTCTTCTTGAAAGCCTCCAGGGATGAAGCTCCCTCAATGTCTGAATAATAACAGAATAACAGAGTCGGAAGGGACCTTGGAGGTCATCTAGCTCAACCCCCTACCCAAGGAGGAGGAGACCCTACACCGTTTCTGACAGAGGGCAGTCCAGACTCTTCTTGAAAACCTCCAGGGACGAAGCTCCCACAACTTCTAAATAATAACAGACTAACAGAGACAGAAGGTACCTGGAGGTCATCTAGCTCAACCCTCTGTCCTGGGATGAAGCTCCCACAACATCTGGTGGCAACTTTCCCTTCACTTATGACGGTTCAAAGTTACAACAGCACAACTAAAAAAAGAAAGAAACCGAGGACCAATTTCCCAGTTTCGCTCTCTCGAGCATTCCCTGGGATCCCAGGATCAGAGATTCAGATGCTTGGGCAACTGGCATGCACTTACGACGGCGGCAGCGTTTCCCCTGGGGTCACATGACCCCCTTTTGCGACCTTCTGGGCGACCCAGATTCACTTAACCACCGGGTGAACTGACTAAACAACAGCAGTGATTCACTCAACAACACAGCCGCGGCAAGAAACGTCGTAACGTAAAGGCAAAACCAGAAATGTCTCACTTAACAACAGAAGTACTGGGCTCCGTTGTGGTCATAAGTTGAGGACTGCAGCCAATGTTTGCCGGGGTGAATTTTTTAACCCACCATTCTGTCTGTCGCCACTGAGGTGGCAGCTCAGTGGCTGAGACGCTGAGCTTGTCAATCAGAAATGTCGGCCGTTCGGCGGTTCGAATCCCCAGCACCGCATAACGGAGTGAGCCCCCGTGACTCGTCCCATCTGCCAACCTAGCAGTTCGAAAGCACGTGAAAAATGCAAGTGGAAAAATAGGAACCACCTTTGGTGGGAAGGGAACAACATTCGATGCGGCTTTGGGAGTTGAGTCATGCCGGCCACATGACCACGGAGACGTCTTCGGACAGCGCTGGCTCTTCGACTTTGAAATGAAGATGACCATTTAGACATTTAGACATTTATTAAGATTTATAGGCCGCCCTTCTCCCTGAGGGGACTCAGGGCGGCTTACAATCACGGGGACCAGCGCCCCCTACAGTCGGGAACGACTAGCTTGCATGTGCAAAGGGAATTTTTACCTTTCCTTGCTCTGCCTGTCGGTGAATTATTTTTTTAAAATGAATAATGTTTTTGGGGTGTGTTTTTTCCCCCCCTTTCCTCCCGTTCCTCACTTTCTCTTCCACGCGAAGAAGAAAAAGATGGATAGGTCTTCCTCTGCATTCTCCCCCTACCCAAAACAACACAGAGGGGCCTACTGGCATTCAAAGGATATAATTCTTGGATATTTATAGAATTTTTACTCTCCTGGAAAAAATAAAAAAGGAAAAAGAAAGGAAAGGAAACCCATTAACTAAACCAACCAGCTGTAAATTCTGCCCCCCCCCCGAAAGAATCCAAGGGTGTTTTTAATTTTAATTTTATTTTTTTTAGCCTTCTCCCTTCTACCTCTATTTATTAGTCGCAATTTGTTTTTTTTTAATTATGGCAAATTGATTATGAACGCGTCACCAGGGATGTTGACTAATTAGAATTTCAAGCAGGGGATGATGGATCGGGAGAAGTGTTAAAAAACGGCATTCTGGTAGGTCTGGGGGACGCTTCCACCACCCCCCCCAAAAAAAAACACATCACCCCTTTTTTTCTGCAATGCGCCCCTTTCAAAGGTTGAGAGATGTTCTCAAAGGCCGCGGCTGCCCTTCCCAGAGATCTGAAAGATGCAACCACATCAAAAATACCCCGTATATATGTGGATTATAAGTTATGAAAATGGAAAATAAAAAATGAAATTAAAAAATACCCCGTTTTCCCCCCCAAAATAAGACCTCCCCAATGGGGCTTATGCGCTAAAACAAGCCCTCCCTGAAAATATTGCGACACAGAAGCGGCCACAAGGGGATCACACTCGACGCCTCCTGCACCCCCAAAATAATAAGACACCCCCACAAAAAAATAAGGCCAAGCGCTTATTTTGGGGGGGTTAAAAGAACATAAGACCCTGTTTTATTCTTGGGGAAACAGAGTAGTGTTTTTTTTTTTCTTTGGCTGGCCTGGTGTGAACTCAGCTCCGAAAAAATGTCTTCGGCATGGCCGGAGCATAATTCGCACTTTGTTCCTTCTAAAGCTTGTGAATCACCTTTCTGCAATCACACAAACACACACACACAGACACAGACACGCAGGGAGGGAGGCACAATCTAATAGCCGCAATTGCACTCCGTGTTCCCAATCATGTACCAGGCATGGCCTGCGCAAGGATCCTTGCACCGTTAATCCTTGTGCTATTAATTAGCTTAATTGCACCTCCCGGTTTTCAACCCCCACCCCCACCCCTCCCGGCCTCTACCCCCCCACCCCACCCTGCTGCAACCCCCACCCCACATTCAAAGCCACGAAGGCCCGTACAGCTGCACCGTCTGGGTAACCAGGTGAATTGTCTAAATGGCTTGAAGGGTAGGGCAGGAGCAGAATTTTTTTTCTCCCCTGTCATTTTGACCGGAGGGAGGGGGGGCATAATAAAAACCCCTCTTAAGAAAGCTGCAAATAAGGGACTGTGGGGTTTGTGTTATTTTTTTTTAATCTTTTTTTGCAGGTGTTTCATGCCACAGGTTCACTCTTTTCCGTATTTTGGAGTAGGATAGAATAACAGAGTTGGAAGGGACCTTGGAGGTCTTCTAGTCTAACCCCCTGCTCAAGCAGGAGATACTATATCAATCAATCAATCAGAATAGAGTTGGAAGGGACCTTGGAGGTCTTCTACTCCAACCCCATGCCCAATCAGGAGACCCTAGACCATTTCAATCAATCAATCAATCAGAATAGAGTTGGAAGGGACCTTGGAGGTCTTCTAGTCCAACTCCATGTTCAAGCAGGAGACCATGGATCATTTCAATCAATCAATCAATCAATCAATCAGAATAGAGATGGAAGGGACCTCATAGGTCTTCTAGTCCAACCCCTGATCAAGCAGGAGACCATAGACCATTTCAATCAATCAATCAATCAAAATAGAGTTGGAAGGGACCTTGGAGGTCTTCTAGTCCAACCCCATGCCCAATCCGGAGATCCTAGACCATTTCAATCAATCAATCAGAATAGAGTTAGAAGGGACCTTGGAGGTTTTCTAGTCTAACCCCCTGCTCAAGCAGGAGATACTATATCAATCAATCAATCAGAATAGAGATGAACCTTGGAGGTCTTCTAGTCCAACTCCATGCTCAAGCAGGAGACCCTAGACCATTTCAATCAATCAGAATACAGCTGGAAGGGACCTCGGAGGTCTTCTAGTCCAACCCCCTGCTCAAGCAGAAGGCCCTCTATCATTTCAACCCATCAGAATAGAATTTTTAATATGTACATTCATAGTCTTCCTTCCTCTGATTTCTACCTCTTATCTCCAACCCGTCATAAAATCTATTCCATATCAAGTACAATTCCGTGTCTTATCTTTTATTTTTAAAGTTAGTCTATCCATTTCGGCACAATGTAAAAATTTTTTGAATGACTTCCGCATCTGACAGGGTGTTCTCATTTTTCTAGTATTTTGCAAATATAATCCATGCTGCTTTCAGTAAGTGAGAAACTAAGTATGTGGTCCCTTTATCGTAACCCTCCGGTATTTTATTATTATTATTATTATTTTTATTAGACAGGTTTTTTTCCCATTTTTAAAAACATAGATAACCTTCTGGTATTATTCCCAAGCAATATACTTCTGGTTTCAAACCTCTATTCTGCTTAATTATCTTTTCCACCCAGCTACATATATTCTCCCAAAGTTTTTCTTGCTTTGATACACGTCCACCACATGTGACAGTAAGTACCAGGAGTTCTGGACTGCATTTCCAGCATTTGGTAGATAAATTACTAAACCTTTTTTTTTGCCAAAGGGGGAAGGGTAGATGCCACCTGTAAAACATTTAATAAAGATTTTCTTTAACTGGTCCGGCACCAAATCTCGTTCTTTAACCGGCCCAGGAGTTTGCGTCTTAGTGTGAGACACATTATCAACACAACACAGAGAACAACACCTGCGGACCTATAGGGTTTTTACGCTTCCCTTTTTGTGTGTGTGTGTGTTTGTCGGTTTAAGGGGTCTTTTCAATTTTTTTTATATGGTGAAACCCACGCAGCTGAAAAAGAGAGAGAGACGAGATCAATCAAAACCGAGGGTCGGTGTCCCCTGCTAAGGAGGACTCGTACGCAGCAAATAAAATAAAATATATATTTTTTTTACCATACATGCACCCCCCCGCAGGCCAAAACCGTTTGTTGTTTTTTTTGTCTTTTTAAAGTGTTCTTGCTATTCCTCAGATGTCACTTAAATCCCACAGCACCGGGGGGGGGGGGGGGGGGACACTGAATCTGGTTTGTTTGTGACTTTTCCCGGCCTGGATATAATCATTGGCAAGGACGATGGGAAAAATAAAAAAACCCTTCCATCGTTGCAATTACTATTGTTGTTATTTTTACCACTCCTCTCTGCTAAGCAAAAGAGTTTTCAAACGAAAGTTCAAAGTCGCATAACGCAGGGGACAGAAATCCACCCGAAGCAGAAGGGAGAAAAGACAGAGCCAAGAGAGATCAACTGATAGATCAGCCAAAAAAAAACAGACACACACACACAAACCACATTTCCATATTTTGGACCCTGTAGCTCCGCCAACGACAGAAGCCAATAAACAAAACCAGAGAATCTCCCCCCAATCTCATGCGGAGATAAAGGTCATTCCTTCCCACCAGGATACAAAGCAATTATCAGAAGAAGACGGTCAGGAAAAACCATGGGAAGTCACAAGGAGAAGATCCTTCTTCTCAAAGGATCAGGGGAACCTGGAGAACCAAGGAAAACCAAGGGAAGCCATAAGGAGAAGGTCCTTCTACTCAAAGGATCAGAGGAACCTGGAGAAGACAATCAGGAAAACCAAGGGAAGTCACAAGGAAAAGGTCCTTCTACTCAAAGGATCAGGAGAACCTGGAGAACCAAGGAAAACCAAGGGAAGCCATAAGGAGAAGGTCCTTCTTCTCAAAGGATCAGAGGGACCAGGAGAAGACAGGAAAACCATGGGAAGTCACAAGGAGAAGGTCCTTCTACTCAAAGGTTCAGGAGAACCTGGAGAACCAAGGAAAACCAAGGGAAGCCATAAGGAGAAGGTCCTTCTTCTCAAAGGATCAGAGGGACCAGGAGAAGACAGGAAAACCAAGGGAAGTCACAAGGAGAAGGTCCTTCTACTCAAAGGATCAGGAGAACCTGGAGAACCAAGGAAAACCAAGGGAAGCCATAAGGAGAAGGTCCTTCTACTCAAAGGATCAGGGGAACCTGGAGAACCAAGGAAAACCAAGGGAAGCCACAAGGAGAAGGTCCTTCTACTCAAAGGATCAGGGGGACCTGGAGAAGACAGTCAAGAAAACCAAGGATAGGGACGATGTTTGAGGACCTTCCCCCATGCCACAAGGAAGGTCAAAGCCGGGCTTAGAAGCCACGCACCAAAAGTTCTGAAGATGTTTTCAAGCCAAGCCACCTACCTCCACGCCTTGGACCTTCAGCTTCATGTGGTCTTCCCTGGTGGTCTTCCCATCTTTCCGTTTCTTCCAGCAATATCCATCTTTGCGGTATTTCACCTTCTTCCTGTTGTAGAGGATCATAGAGCCATTTTGGGGCCTGCGAGACAAAAAAGAGGAGGGCGAGGTTACTAGGGGGCTGCAAGGTGGGATTAAGAGAAGGACAGAGTTGGGTGGGTGCCTTGGAGGTCTTCTAGTCCAGCCCCCTGCTCAAGCAGGAGATTCTAGACCACTTCAATCAATACATCAATCAATTAATCAGAGTAGAGCTGGAAGGGACCTTGGAGGTCTTCTAGTCCAACCCCCAGCTCAAGCAGGAGACCCTAGACCATTTCGATTAATCAATCAATCAGAATAGAGCTGGAAGGGACCTTGGAAGTCTTCTAGCCCAGCCCCCTACTCAAGGAGACCCTAGATCATTTCAATCAATCAATCAATCAATCAATCAATCAATTACAGCTGGAAGGGACCTTGGAGGTCTTCTAGTCCAACCCTCTGCTGAAGATAGGAGACCCTAGACCACATCAATCAATCAATCCATCAGAACAGAGCTGGAAGGGACCTTGGAGGTCTTCTAGTCCAGCCCCCTGCTCAAGCAGGAGATTCTAGACCACTTCAATCAATACATCAATCAATTAATCAGAATAGAGCTGGAAGGGACCCTGGAGGTCTTCTAGTCCAGCCCCCTGCTCAAGCAGGAGATCCTAGACCATTTCAATCTACCAATCAGAATAGAGCAGGAAGGGACCTTGGAGGTCTTCTAGTCGAACCCCCTGCTGAAGATAGGAGACCCTAGACCACATCAATCAATCAATCCATCAGAACAGAGCTGGAAGGGACCTTGGAGGTCTTCTAGTCCAACCCTCTGCTCAAGCAGGAGATTCTAGACCACTTCAATCAATACATCAATCAATTAATCAGAATAGAGCTGGAAGGGACCCTGGAGGTCTTCTAGTCCAGCCCCCTGCTCGAGCAGGGGACCCTGGACCATGTCAGACAAAAAGGCCTGCCCCATTTCTTCTTAGCCCCAAAGACTATCCGCCCAGAGTCCCAACAACCCATCATGGAGTTGACCCACCAACCTTCAGAAATTCTGCCTTCCTTTGGAAAGGAGTAACAGGAGGACAACAGATATTGCCAAGATTTCATCTCCTGGTTTTGGTGGCGCAAAACATCACTCATAAGCTTTGTGTCCAATGGATAAAAGGCTTGGTTGAAGCCTCATACAGACAGGGCTTCGCTCCCAGGCCACCTGCTTTTTCCCAGGACTTCTGAGAACGTGCAAAGAGCAGATGACTTCCTGTTGGTCACAGAAGCTTCCGGAGCTCCAGCTGCACAGCATGTCCAGATAACGCAAGACCAGCCCACATCCCATCTCTATGGTATAGAGAGTCCCCTCTGCAACCATCTAGGGAAGCTTCTCCGTGGTTTAGAACACGACCTTTCCAATTCCATGACCTTTTAAGGCTGGTGGACTTCAACTCCCAGAATCCCTCAGCAGCCAGCAGCCAAACTTTGGAGGGCCTCCCCCCCCCACAGTTTAAAGTAAACTTACCTAACTATGCAGAACCCCTTGTTGACATCTTCCTTCAGCTAATTACGAAGAGCTCCTAATTATAGCAATAGCAATAGCAGTAGACTTATATACCGCTTCATAGGCCTTTCAGGCCTCTCTAAGCGGTTTACAGAGAGTCAGCATATTGCCCCCAACAATCTGGGTCCTCATTTTACCCACCTCGGAAGGATGGAAGGCTGAGTCAACCCTGAGCCGGTGAGATTTGAACCGCTGAACTGCTGATCTAGCAGTAGCCTGCAGTGCTGCATTTAACCACTGCGCCACCTTGGCTCAGTGCTCCTAATTCATTTTTGTAAACTTTTTATTTTGTCTGTACAAAATTCACATCTTTGCAACACGTTTTTTACATATCCTTTGTGATTCTTTTATCTATGCAAATAAATCTTTTATAACTATAGCTTTATATATATATGTGCATTTGTATTATTTCACTCTATATATAATATTCTACATATCCTATGTATAACAGTCTTTACTACATTTGAGTCGCTTGGATAATATATTTATTTGCTACAGTCTATCTCGTATTTCTATCTTTCAATCGTTTTCCAGTTTTGTAGTTGCTTTTTTAATTTGCTGATGTTTCTTCCTTTATTTTTTGCTTTCCCTGCTTCCCCCCCACCCCCCTTTCCTCTAGCCAATTATACAATAAATCCCATACGGAGTAATATTCAGATTCTTCTTCTTTCTCTTTTCGTTCTTCCGTGAGCCTATCATCATCTCTGCACATTGCAATATTTTTTTCCCCATTACATTTTCTTCTGTTGGTGTATAATTATTTTTCCCAGTTTTGTGCAAATGTAATTAATGCGTTTTTCTATAGGGCTTGCCAAAATTTTAACTTTGCCCGCTGCAATCCATTTCGGTGAAATGAGGGAGGGGCCAGGCCGGGCCCCTCCCACCCTCCTCCAAACTCTTCCTTTTGCAACCCAGAAAAACTTTTTCCCTTGGAGAGAGAGAGAGAGAGAGAGAGAGAGAAAGGGGAGAGAGAGAGAAAGAGAGAGAGAGAAAGGGAGAGAGAGAAAGAGAGAGAAAGAGAGGGAGAGAGAAAGGGAGAGAGAGAGAAAGAGATAGAGAGGGAGAGAGAAAGGGAGAGAGAACGAGAGAGAGAAACAGAGAAAGAGAGAGAAAGAGAGGGAGAGAGAAAGGGAGAGAGAGAGAGAGAGAGAGAGAGAAGAGGCTAATTACTCAGAGGATTAGTAATAGTCTAGTCCTTGGTCTTGTAATGAAGGCGTCAGGCTAGAAGTGCGGGTGGGGGTGGGGGTTAGAGTTAGGGGGAGCAGTGAGTTCTCATCTCATTTTAGCCACAAACACTGGCTGGGTGACTTTGGGCCAATCACCGGGAATTCTACTCCTGCCATAGGCATGAAAATTGGCTGAGGGACCTTGGAGGTCTTCTAGTCCAACCCTCAGCTCGAGCAGGAGTCCCTGAACCACTCCAGACAAACGGCCGTCCTGCCTCTTCTTGAAACCCTCTAGTGATGCATCGCCCACAACCTCTGGTGGCCAGCTGTTCCCCTGGTTCATTGTCCTGACTGTGTCAGGAAATTTCTCCTTGGTTCTAAGTTGCTTCTCTCCTTGATTAGTTTCCATCCGTTGCTTCTCATCCTGCCTTTGGATGCTTTGGAGAATAGGTGGACCCCTCCCCTCTTCTTTGCCCCCCCCTCAAATATTGGAAGATGCTATCGTATCACTGCTAGTCCTTCTCTACATTAGACAGTTTGATAACAACAAGAAGATAGTTATTTCCTTCCTTCCTTTCCTTCCTTCCCCTTTCCTTCCCTCCCTCCCTCTCCTTCCTCCTTCTCTCCTTCATTCATCCATTCTCTCCTTTTCTTTCCTTCCTTCCTCCCCCTTTCCTTCCTTCTTCCTTTCTCCTTCTCTCCCTCCTTCTCTCTCCGTCCCTCCCTCCATTCTTGCCTTGCTCCTCCTTCCTTCCTTCATTCTCTCCTTTTCCTTCCTTCCTTCCTTCCTCCCCCTTTCCTTCCTTCTTCCTTTCTCCTTCTCTCCCTCCTTCTCTCTCCGTCCCTCCCTCCATTCTTGCCTCGCTCCTCCTTCCTTCCTTCATTCTCTCCTTTTCCTTCCTTCCTTCCTCCCCCTTTCCTTTCTCCTTCCTTCCCCTTTCCTTCCCTCTTTTCCTCTCTCCTTCATTCTTTCATCTTCCTTCATTCTTTCCTTTCTGCCTTCCTTCCCCTTTCCTTCCCTCCCTCCCTCTCCTTCCTCCTTCTCTCCTTCATTCATCCATTCTCTCCTTTTCCTTCCTTCCTTCCTTCCTCCCCCTTTCCTTCCTTCTTCCTTTCTCCTTCTCTCCCTCCTTCTCTCTCCTTCCCTCCCTCCATTCTTGCCTCGCTCCTCCTTCCTTCCTTCATTCTCTCCTTTTCCTTCCTTCCTTCCTCCCCCTTTCCTTTCTCCTTCCTTCCCCTTTCCTTCCCTCTTTTCCTCCCTCCTTCATTCTTTCATCTTCCTTCATTCTTTCCTTTCTGCCTTCCTTCCCCTTTCCTTCCCTCCCTTCCTCTCCTTCCTCCTTCTCTCCTTCATTCATCCATTCTCTCCTTTTCCTTCCTTCCTTCCTTCCTCCCCCTTTCCTTCCTTCTTCCTTTCTCCTTCTCTCCCTCCTTCTCTCTCCTTCCCTCCCTCCATTCTTGCCTCGCTCCTCCTTCCTTCCTTCATTCTCTCCTTTTCCTTCCTTCCTTCCTCCCCCTTTCCTTTCTCCTTCCTTCCCCTTTCCTTCCCTCTTTTCCTCCCTCCTTCATTCTTTCATCTTCCTTCATTCTTTCCTTTCTGCCTTCCTTCCCCTTTCCTTCCCTCCCTTCCTCTCCTTCCTCCTTCTCTCCTTCATTCATCCATTCTCTCCTTTTCTTTCCTTCCTTCCTCCCCCTTTCCTTCCTTCTTCCTTTCTCCTTCTCTCCCTCCTTCTCTCTCCTTCCCTCCCTCCCTTCCTGCCTCGCTCCTCCTTCCTTCATTCGTTCTCTCCTTTTCCTTCCTCGTCCTGCCTTCGGGTGCTTTGGAGGTGGAACCCCCTCCCCTCTGCTAGTTACTACTAGTGAGCCAGGTGCCACCTCTACCACACCTGTGCATTAGCCTCCAGCCCCCTCATCCTCTTCGTTCCTCTTCTCTGTGCTCTTTCCAGAGTCTCCACTTTTTTACATCGTGGCGACCGAAACTGGCATGCAATTTTCCCAGCGCCCTCTTGCCCAGGCCTTACAAAGCGGTACGAACACTTCGCGTTGACCTCGAGGCTCTCCCTCCGTCGATGCGGGATAAACTCTCGATTTTGCATCCTTGCACGCAAGACTTAAATGTGGCTCGGAGTATTTTCCTCTCGGAAATGCACTTTTGGGCACCGCCAAGGGAAGATGCTGCGCGAGAATTTCTCCAATAAGCCGCTGTCACTATTCCAGTGTTTCTCAACCTTGGCCACTTGAAGATGTCCGGATTTCAACTCCCAGAATTCCCCAGCCAGCGAATGCTGGCTGGGGAATTCTGGGAGTTGAAGTCCGGACATCTTCAAGTGGCCAAGGTTGAGAAACACTGTCCTAGACACTGAATTGTTTATACGCGAATGCTGGCAGGGGAATTCTGGGAGTTGAAGTCCGGACATCTTCAAGTTGCCAAGGTTGAGAAACACTGCAGTATTCATTTGAAACTGGGGAGGGGGAGATGGACCTCCCCCCTCCTTCTCTGACCCCTTCCACTCTCCTTCTGACGGCTTTACCCTTACCGAGAAATTGATATCAAATATTTGTGCCATGTTTAGAAGAATATGGAAGTGTGCGCAGGGGGAGGGGGCAACCTTTTCCAGGTTCTCCCCCCCCCCCCACACCTTTAAATTCGCTCCGAAGCTGTTGATGCTCCATCCTCCCAACAGCAGCCATGAAGATGGTTACAAAAATTTATAGAAATACATTAGTCACAGTAATTTGGCTGAGGAGCACCAAGAACCGAAAGAAATACAACAACATTAGCAGTGGTTGGAGCCATAAACAACTTTGGGGAAGGGGAAAGCTGGAGTTGGCAGATTTTTGAACCCGTAAATCTTTTCCCAGGATCGGGAAGAGAAGGAGAGGAAGATTTGGGGGGGGGAGGGGGGGAGCCAAGGATCTCCCCCCCCCTCACTCTCTCCCCGTTTTTCTCTCTCTCTTCCCATCCTTGAGTCCCGGCGCCGCGAAAGGAAGACAGCCGCGGCCCAAATATTAAATTGCACATTTCCAATGCAAGAGTTTGCTCCCTCTACAGCTTTTGCAACATGGAGGATCTTCCTTCCTTTTTTCCACAGAGAAAAAGGGTTGGGGGGTGTCCAAAACGTCCCCCCCCACCAATCTCTGAAATGTGGATTTGAGGCCCTTTGATAATTGGGGTGATTTTTTTCCTTGCTGCTGTTTGGCGGTGTGTTAATGTGTGGTGTTTCCCCCACGGGAAGAGTTGATCAGGTGTGGACTTCAGTTCCCAGAATTCCTACCGTCGGCAGGCATGCAAGGCCTTCGCTTCCCAGAATTCCCCAGGCAAGCACGGAAGGACTTCAGTTCCCAGAATTCCCCAGCTGGCACACAGGGCGGCTTGGTAAAGGAGGATGGGGAGAAGGGGCTGCCCCTATTGGTGGGCTTACCTGCAGGAGGGAAGCCCTCCACCAATCACTCCCTGGAGGGTGGGCGGGGGAAGCAGTGAGTTTTGACCAATGGTGAGAGTGGTGGGCTTAGCCATGGCTCCTTCCTTCCTTCCTTCTTCCCTCCCTCCCTCCCATTTCCTTCCTTCCCTTCCTTCCATCCTCCATCTCTCCCTCCCTCTCTTCCTTTCCTTTGTTTCCTTTCCTCCTTCAGTTCCTTCCTTTCTTCCCCCTCCCTCCCTTCCATTTCATTCCTTCCCTCCCCCATTTCATTTATTTCCTCCCTCCCCTTCCTCCTTCCTTCCTTCCTTCCTTCCATCTTCCCTCTCTCCCTTCCTTTCCTTCTTTCTTTCCTCCCTCCCTCCCTTCCATTTCCTTCCTTCCCTCCCCCTTCCTTTCATTTATTTCTTCCCTTCCCTTCCTTCTTCCCTCCCTTCCATCCTCCCTCTCTCCCTCCCTCTCTTCCTTCCTTTGTTTCCTTCCTTCCTTCAGTTCCTTCCTTTCTTCCTCCTTCCCTCCTTTCCATTTCATTCCTTCCCTCCCCATTTCATTTATTTCCTCCCTCCCTTCCCTCTTCCTTCCTTCCTTCCTCCCTTCCATCTTCCCTCTCTCCCTTCCTTTCCTTCTTTCTTTGTTTCCTTCCTTCCTTTAGTTCCTCCCTCCTTCCCTCCCTCCCATTTCCTTCCTTCCCTCCCCCCTTCCTTTCATTTATTTCCTTCCGTTCTCTTCCTTCTTCCTTCCTTCCTCCCTCCCTTCCATTTCCTTCCTTCCCTCCCCCATCCACCCTTCCTTCCTTTCCTTTATTCCATTCTTTCTTTCTTCCCTCCCTCCCTTTCCTCCTTCCCTTCCTCCTCTCCCTTCCTTTCCTTCCTTCTTCCTTTCTTCAGTTCTTCCTTCCTCCCTCTCCCCCTTCAATTTCCTTCCGTCCTTCCCTCCCCCATCCACCCTTCCTTCCTTTCCTCTATTCCATTCTTTCTTTCTTCCCTCCATCCCTTTCCTCCTTCCTCCCTCCCTCCCTCCTCCTCTCCCTTCCTTTCCTTCCTTTCTTCAGTTCTTCCTTCCTCCCTCTCTCCCATTTCCCTCCTTCCCTCCCCCCTTCCTTCATTTCCTTCTTTTCTTTCTTCTTCCCTCCCTTCTTTTCTTCTTTTCTTTCTGGAATTTATACCTTGCCCAGGGGACTGGAGGGTAGTGAAACTTATTCAACCTCCAACCTAGGACTAAGGAGAAATTTCCTAACAGTGAGAACAATTAATTGGTGGAACAGACATTGTGGCGGCTTCATCACTGAAGGCTTTCAAGAAGAATCTGGATAGCCACCTGTCTATAATGGCCCAGGGTCTCCTGCTTGAGCAGGGGGTTGGACTAGAGGACCTCCAAGGCCCCTTCCAACTGCGCTATTCTGTATCTCTTTAAGGGTCTCCTGCTTGAGCAGGGGGTTGGACTAGAGGACCTCCAAGGCCCCTTCCAACTGCGCTATTCTGTATCTCTTTAAGGGTCTCCTGCTTGAGCAGGGGGTTGGACTAGAGGACCTCCAAGGCCCCTTCCAACTGTGTTGTTCTGAGTTTTGACATTGTGAATAATATGATGACCTGGCAAGAGTCAAGACGCTTAGTAGGGTGACATGATAGCAGTCTTCCAGGAGTTGAGGGGCTGCCCCAAAGAAGAGGGAGTCAAGCTATTCTCCAAAGACCCACAAAGAAGGGGAAGAAGCAATGGATGGAAACTAATCAAGGAGAGAAGGAACCTGGAACGAAGGAGAAACTTCCTAACAGTGAGGACAATTAATCAGTGGAACAACTTGCCACCAGAAGTTCTGGGTGATCCAACACTGGAGGTTTTTAAGAAAAAACTGGACAGCCAAATTGGTCAGGGGTCTCCTACTTGAGCAGGGGGTTGGACTAGAAGACCTCCCGGGTCCCTTCCTGCTCTGTTATTCTGTTCTCTTCCCAAATCGAGCTTTTGAATCTCTCCAAATCATTCTATGATTTAAAAAAAAAACAGCCAGGTTATCAGATTTGATCCTGTGGCTGGTCAGTTCTCCCCCTCCCCCCTCTCAAATCTCTCCGATAGGCCATATTTCCTGATTTATCCGTTATCAAATAATAGCGCGTCCCCCGTTGAGACATCCTTAAACGTGATTATGTTGAATTCTTTCTCTTTCGCAGTGCAGGAGCCTTTGGAAACGGCTCCCTTGCCTCCTCGCCTGCCCGATTTGAGGCCTGGGGAGAGAGACGGAAACGAGGATTTCGGAGGTGATGCATTTTTCCTGCCCTGGGCAGGGATGAAATATAAGAGGCCCCCTCTATCTCCCCTCCTCAATTCATCACCCCGGCTGTCAAGCGGAATCAAACCCCACAAGGGAACGCGCTGGGGAAGGCTGGCCCTGTCCGACGGGCACGGGAGAGCTCAAAAGAGGGAACGGGAAGCCTATCGTGGGAACGATGGGACTGTGTTACGAGAGAGAGAGAGGGTACGTTTTGACCCCCTAAAGGGCTCTTCTGCTTGAGCAGGGGGTTGGACTAGATGACCTCCGAGGTCCCTTCCAGCCCTAGGATTCTATATTCTGCTTCGGGGGTCTCCAAACTTGACCAAATGCTAAGCCTTGTGAGCTTCAACTCCCAGAATTCCTCAGTCTGGAATGATAAAGGGGCTCTTCTGCTTGAGCAGGGGGTTGGGCTAGATGACCTCCAAGGTCCCTTCCAGCCCTAGGATTCTATATTCTGCTTCGGGGGTCTCCAAACTTGACAAAATGCTAAGCCTTGTGAGCTTCAACTCCCAGAATTCCTCACTCTAGAATGATAAAGGGGGGGTCTTCTGCTCGAGCAGGGGGTTGGGCTAGATGACCTCCAAGGTCCCTTCCAGCCCTAGGATTCTATATTCTGCTTCAGGGGTCTCCAAACCTGACAAAATGCTAAGCCTTGTGAGCTTCAACTCCCAGAATTCCTCACTCTGGAATGATAAAGGGGGTCTTCTGCTCGAGCAGGGGGTTGGTCTAGATGACCTCCACGGTCCCTTCCAGCCCTAGGATTCTATATTCTGCTGCAGGGGTCTCCAAACTTGACAAAATGCTAAGCCTTGTGAGCCTCAACTCCCAGAATTCCTCAGTCTGGAATGATAAAGGGGGTCTTTTGCTCGAGCAGGGGGTTGGGCTAGATGACCTCCGAGGTCCCTTCCAGTGCTGTTCTACGTCGGGGTCCTCAACGTAGTACGACCACAACAGAGACCAAAAGTTTCCACCTCTGAGCAAGGCCATTGTTTAGTGAACTTCAGTGTCCTATTTTATGACCTTCTTTCCTCGGCCGTTAAGCGAATCGCTGCGGTCGTGGTCACCCGGTTGTTAAGCGAATCGGGCTTCCCCATCGACTTGGCTCGTCGGAAAGCCTCAAAAGGGGACTTACGTCGTCAATACGAGTCAGTTTGCGGCGGTCATAAGCGTGGGGAAAAATAATCCCAAATTATTCCCCCTGCCCAGTGCTGTTGTTAACTTCGGACGGTTACTAACCGAAACGGTCGTATGTCGAGAAATACCTTTTAAATGGCTTGATTTGGAAGTGGGGGGTTGCTCTGAGAAATATTTTATTTTAGGCTGAATTCCATGTTTCTCCGTGTCCTCTTCAAACTCCACGTTTCCCCCCCACCCTCCTTTTGCCGAAATGGAGCAAACACACTCATATATAACACCCAGGGTTGAGCGGAGATGTTCCCTCGACTATTTTTGCACTCCTCTCCCGCGTTTCTTGGGTCAGGAGATAATTCTCTTGGAGTGCAAAAGGGGCACATTTAATGGAGAAGGTTCAGGAGCCAAGTCCATTGTCCCGAGCCGGCGTTGTAACCCCTGAGTTGCTATGAGGGAGGGAATACTCCGCAGAGGAATAAATGAGGAGAGATTGCCTCTTAAAAATAGCCCTAAAATTCATCCTCACTCCGTTCTCCTGTACAGATATAGTCTTCCGCTTAACAACGGCTTGTTCAGTAACCGTTTCGAAGTTGCACGGGCTTTTAAAAAAAAGGGGGGGGACTTTTTCACACTTAGGCATCAGGTGTAACGGGCCTCCCAATTTGGCAAGGAGGACATGCGGTTTGAAGAAAGAGACAAGAAAAAAAGGGAATTCATCCTAAAATAAAATATTTCTCAGAGCAAGAACAAAAAAAACAAAAAACAAAAAATCAAGCCATTTAAAAGGTAGTTCTCGACGTACGACCATTTCGTTTAGTAACCGTCCGAAGTTACAACAGCACTGGTCAAGGGAATGATTTGGGATTATTTTTTTCCCACACTAACTGACTCGTATTGACGAGGTAAATCCCCTTTTGCGCTTTCCGATGAGCAAAGAGAAAGGGACTCGGAAGGGACCCTCCCTAGTTTCTCAAGCTGTAGCATCCCCGTGGTCAAAAACTCAGACGCTTGGAAGCTGACTCAGATTTACGACGGCCGCAGCATCCTGGGGTCAGGTCATCCCCTTTTCCGACTTTCCTGGCAGAGCCTTCCTGGGTCCTGGCTCCCATGGGATGATGACAACCTTGTGGTAATGACCTTGGGAGATGAACCGAAAAGGTTCTTCAAAGGAATGAGCAGATAAGAGGCAGCCTAGCCCAGATCTGCCTAATGGGTGAAGAAAGAAACCCTCCCTAGTTTCTCAGGCTGTAAAAGAGACGGTGGGAGAATTGTACTTTCAGAACTTACAAGGTTCTTGCAGTAAGCGGGAAAGACTTGGGAGGCTAGGAAAAAAAGACACAGATAAGAGTCAGCTGAGCCCTCAGCTGTATAATGGGTGGAGAAAGAGACTCGAAAAGGACCCTCCCTAATTTCTCAGGCTGTAAAGGAGACGGTGGGAGAATTGTAATTTCAGACTTGCATGATTCTTGGAAGGCTGGGTGAGAAGGACCTTGGGAGATGAGACAGGGAGACACAGCTAAGAGAACAGACAGATAAGAGATTCCATAACCTGCCCCTGGATATTGGAGGGGGTAGGAAGCTCAGAAAGGACCCTCCCTAGTTTCTCAGGCTGAGACTTGCAAGGTTCTTGCAGTAAGCAAGTAAGCAGGAGACCAGGAAAAGAGACCCAGCCAAGGCAAGGGTCAGATAACAGTCAGCTGAGCCCGCAGTTGCATACTGCGTGGAGATAGAGACTTGGAAGGGACACCCTCTCTAGTTTCTCAGCCTGTAAAGGAGATGGGGGGGGGGAGATTTGTTCTTTCAGACTTCCAAGGTCCTTGTAGTCGTGAGATGAAGCAGAGAAACTGTCAAGAGAAGGGTCAGATAAGAGACAGCTGACCCCACAGCTGCACAATGGGCATGGCAAGAACCTCAGAAGGGACCCTCCCTAGTTTCTCAGCCTGTAAAGGAGAGAGGAGAGGACTGTACTTTCAAACTTGTAAGGTTCTTGTGGTAGTGTGTGTAGGAAAGAGCTTTGGAGACAGGGAAAAGAGATCCAGCCAAGGGGAAGGGTCAGATAAGAGACCGCATAGTCCAGAGCTAGATAATGCAGAGGGCAAGAAGCTCAGAAGGGACCCTCCCTAGTTTCTCAGCCTGTAAAGGAGACCATGGGAGAATTGT
>NW_028261395.1:46714333-46819333 GCF_051295495.1 Thamnophis sirtalis
GAAGGTCGTGACCCTGGGACACTGCCACCGTCATAAGTACAAGTCAAGTGGCCAAGTATCCGGATTCTGACCACGGCGATGGTACAACGGATGTAAGCGTGAAAAACGCTTTTTCACCCATCGCTTTTTTCAGTGTTGAAAAGACAAGATTAAAACTTTGCAACCCTCTTTTTAAACAACCTATTGTTGCATTTTATTGAGATTGAAAAAAATCTTCACCTCTGAGCTGGGGAAGGATTTAAAATATTTAAAATAGCCAGGGGGAAGGATTTAAAATAAAAATTCTTTTATTTTATTTAGCAACGTCCAAATCACCTTTAAATGGTTTTAATTTGCTATAATCCGACTTTTGGGGGTCCGTTCCAATTGTAAGTGAGACACTTTTTTAGCCTACCTTGATGCACCTAGTCCTCGATTTAACAACTGTTTGTTTAGCGACGGATTGAAGTTACAATCGGTCACTAAACAATGAAGTTAAAAATAATGAAGTTGAAAACAATGAAGTTAAAAACAATGAAGTTAAAAACAATAAAGTTAAAAACAATAAAGTTAAAAACAATAAAGTTAAAGTTAAAAACAAGTTAAAAAGTTAAAAACAATGAAGTTAAAAACAATGAAGTTAAAAACAATAAAGTTAAAGTTAAAAACAAGTTAAAAAGTTAAAAACAATAAAGTTAAAAACAATGAAGTTAAAAACAATAAAGTTAAAGTTAAAAACAAAGTTAAAAACAATAAAGTTAAAGTTAAAAACAATAAAGTTAAAAACAATGAAGTTAAATAAAGTTAAAGTTAAAAACAAGTTAAAAACAATGAAGTTAAAAACAATGAAGTTAAAAACAATGAAGTTAAAGTTAAAAACAATAAAGTTAAAAACAATGAAGTTAAAAACAATAAAGTTAAAAAGGGACTTAACAACCGATCCTCGCCTTTAGGACCCGTCTCCAAATGGTCATAATTCAGACGCTAAACACCCTGGCATGAATTTACAGTGGTTGCAACGTCCCGAGGGTGTGTGATCGCGGGGGGGACAGGGGGGAGGACCCAATTCGCTTAACAACCGGGCGATCCACTTAACAACCTGCGATTTACATGGCCGCCAGAGCGAGAAAGAGTCCTCAAAACTGACCGCGATCCCTTTCACCACCTCGCTTAGCGACGAAAGGTCCCGATTGTTGGGGGGGGGCCCTTGTGTTTTTGAACCCCACGGCGCAATCGGGGTGCGGAGAGATGCGTGAGGGGGGGGGTATTGCACCCCAAAAGAGAGAAGGGGTAACCCCTCTTTTGGCGGGGTTCCAAGGAGGGCGGCCGAGTGTGAATTGCAGCCGAGACAATTTGCACTTTTTCCCCCTTGGTGCGGCCGGCCGCTCAGTTGTGTTTGTTAAGGAGGCCGCCGCGGGGTTGTGGGTTGGGTGCGCGATGCCCGAAAACAATAGCGGCACGCTGGGTGCTTTTTTTTCAAACGTAATCATCCCTTTTATTCTCTCCATCATCGGAAAAAGGGATTACGTCCAGCGGCTGGCCGGCCGTCTGGCTTGAAGTAAAGACAACAAAAATTAAGCAGAAACAGCAAAAATGTGAGGTTGAAAATGAGCCAGATCTGGAGAAATTAATCCCAGGAGGAATTCCTGGGGCTGGAGGGGCTGCGCAACGTCCCCCCCCTTGTCCCTCTGGGTCACGTGACACCCCTCCCACCCACCCCCAGCCTCATTCCTTTGGGGGGGGGGGAACCTATAACCCACCTATCGCCTCTCCTGGTGATTGGCCCAAAGTCACCCAGTTGCTTTCAACGCCTAAGGCGGGACTGGAACTCCCTGTCTCCTGGTGATTGGCCCAGAGTCGTCCGGTCAGCTTCAGTACCCATTGCGAAACTAGAACTCACCGTCCCCTGGTGAGTGGCCCAAAGTCACCCAGTTGCTTTTAATGCCTAAGGCGGGACTGGAACTCACGGCCTCTTGGCGATTGGGCCAAGTCATGCTGTCAGTATCAACCCCCATTGTGAATCTAGAACTCCCTGTCTCCTAGTGATTGGTCCAGAGTCGTCCGGTCAGCTTCAGTACCCATTGTGAAACTAGAACTTACCGTCTCCTGGTGATTGGCCCAAAGTCACCCAGTTGCTTTCAACGCCTAAAGTGGGACTAGAACTCCCTGTCTCCTGGTGATTGGGCCAAAGTTGTCCAGTCAGCTTCAACACCCATTGTGAAACTAGAACTCACCGTCTCCTGGTGATTGGCCCAAAGTCACCCAGTTGCTTTCAACGCCTAAAGTGGGACTAGAACTCCCTGTCTCCTGGTGATTGGCCCAAAGTCACCCAGCCGCCTTTTAACACCTAAAGCAGAACTAGAACTCACCGTCCCCTGGTTTCTTCCACCCGGCCTGGAGCTGTTTATCCTCTCTGTCCAGCAGCTGAAATTCCTCAGGTTTGATGGTGCAGGAGAGCAGTTTCCACAATGGCCAGAATCCTGCCGGAGCCCCCTCTGGGTTTTTTTCCGGCCCGCCAGACTGATTCCAAAATCTCCAATTTCACGGGCGGCTGCCCCGCTTCCTCCGACATGCGGCGGGTATTGTGCGAGGTCGGGCGTAAACGGGGGTCAGGCCGGAGGGGGGGGAAATTCTCTTGCTGGGGGGGTGGATTGCGTGGCCGAAGGGAATCCCACAATCAACGAACCCCCAGGCCGTTTTCTCCAAATATTAAAACAATCCTAACTTAAGGTGTACAGGGAATCCTCAACTTACGACAGTTCATTTAGTGACCATCCCAAGTTACAACGGCACAGGAAAAAAAAGGGACTTAGGACCATTTCCCCCCCCTCCCACTTAACGACCGTTCCTAGCATCCACGTGATCAAAATTTGGATGCTTGGCAGCTGACTCATACTTACGACGGTTGCGATGTCCCGGGGGCCCCCTTTGGCGACCTTCTGAGTCAGCGGAGAAGCCAGGCTTGCTTAACAACGGCGCGATTCACTTAACAACCGCAGCCATTTTGTTTCGTAGCCAAAAAAAGAAAAAACACCTCGTAAAATCACCAACCCCTCGATTAGCAGCGTGGGAATCCTGCCAACTGCGGTCGTAATCCGAGGACTGCTGCATCGGGGATTTGCCCGTCGTTCTGAAGTCTTCGCTCCGTATGCTGGCTTGCATGCTGGTTTAATCTAGTCTTTTTATTTATTTTTTTTGATGCCAGCCCATGGTGGCTTGCCATGGAAACTCCAATCGAAAGAACGTGGCTTGCCCACCTCGCCTCTCCTCGGACGGTGGGTGGGGGGTGGGGGGGGATCAGGCCTTCCCCATCCGGTCCGTCGTCTCACAGAGCCCCCCACCCACCCACCCACCCTCCGTCTGTCCGTCTTGGGGCTTGAGAGCTCTTTCATGAAGGACGGACGGTCTCCGTAGGAGGTGGAAGAAAAGGCCTCTTTGTCCAGACCAAGTTTGTCGAACATCGGCATAGTTTCTTCGCAAGTCCGACTTTGGTTTCCCAGAAAACGCCCGCTTGCAGGGGCTGAAGAGGGGGCTCTCCTTGCACCACCACCCCCAAAAAACCCGGCTCTTTGGCACAGTCTCATTGGGTGGGGGGGTCTCGGCTGCGGGGGGGCACGGGCAAGACCCACCTAAGCAGCTAGCCAGGAAGCCTCTTCGGACGATCGCGAAGGAGAAGAAAAAAAATCGAGGATAAATCTAGCCAGGAAGCCGCTTCGGACGACCGCGAAGGAGAAAACCAAAACTCGGGGCTAAATCCGGGCTCTGGTTTCTTCTGATGTTTCTCTACTGGAAGAAGCGGGGGGCTTATGAGCTGGAGACGCTGCCCCCCGATTTGACGGATCCGGAGGCGAGCCTGGTGGAGAGGTTCTCCTGGAGTTCGACGCTCAACATTGCATCCCAGGATCCGGAGGGTAAGTCAGTCGAGAATTGGACGGGTCTTTCAGAGTGACAAGGGCTGGAAGGGGCCTCGGGGGGTCATCTAGTCCAACCCCCCCCCCCCCGCTCAAGCAGGAGACCCCTCGGCCATTCCGGACAAATGGCTGTGCAGCCTCTTGTTGGAAGCCTGCCGCAGTGATGGGAGCACCCGCAATTTCTGGATGGAGGCCGTTCCCTTGGTTAATTGATCTGGGATTACAGAATAACAGAGCAGGATGAGACCCCGGGGGGTCATCTAGTCCAACCCCCTGCTTTTCAGTCCCTTCTTAAAAACCTCCAGTCCCCTAGAGACTTGCTGGCTCCCCGCTGCTCTTGCAAAGGGTCACAAGGGGGGGGCTACAGATTGTCCTTGAATTACAACCTTCCCTTTAGCGACCAAAGTTACAACGGTATTGAAAAAGTGACCCCGGGGGAACTGAAGTCCATTGCTACGTGCCACGTGACCACGGGGGGGTGCCACGATGGTTGTAAGCGTGGGAAATGGCCCTTTTTGCAACTTGCAATGGCCGCTAAGCGAACTGTCGTAAGTCGAGGAGGGTCGGCAGTGCGGGAAGAAACCGCACAGGGCAAGCTTATTACATCGCGAGGACGGGTGTGCACGATCGTCCCGAGTCTTGCAGGGTTCAGAATATCATCGTTTGGGGGGGGGGGTGGGAGGTCAAAAAAGTCAAGATGGCGACAGGGGCCTTTCCAAGCGTTTCCAAGGCAACCTTCGCCCACCCTGGCTGGGACCGTCCCGAAACAATGGGGCGGTCGCTCGCTTCAGCTGACCAATGGGAGAGGGCGAAGCGCTTTTCTCTCGTGATGGGCCCTACTGCCCGAGCTAGGGGGGGTCAGTCTAGATGACCTCCGGGGGATCCCTCCCCATTCTGTAGAATTCTGTAACATTTGCTGCTCCATTCCAGATGCTGGCCGTCACAAAACCTCTTTTGTTGCTTGGATCTGTGTTGGAAAGGGGGGGGGGAGAGATGAAAAGGACGACACACACTCTCACACACACACACACACACAAACACACACCAGCCCAGCTGGAAGGCCGTTTCTATTTTACAAAATTATATTCTCCTCCTCCGAGGAAGGCATAATGCCCTAATTATGCGATCCGGGTTTGTGGGAGGGTTGAAATGCAAAAGCTTTTAAGAGATTCAAGGTTTTTTTTGAGCAGGAAGAGACACAGTTGTGAGACGAAGAAAGTGTTTCGTCTGCAGGGTTTGTGTGTGTGTGTGTGTGTGGTGTCCTCGACTTACGACCTACCGTACAGATGGTCCTTGATGGACTTAATAACGCATTTAATGCCGCAGGTCTGAATTGGTGGTTAAAGGCACCAAGCTAGAAACCAGGAGGCGGTGAGTTCTAGTTCCTGCTTAGGAATGAAATCAGCTGGGTGACTTTAGGCCAATCACCACGTGACAGGGAGTTCTAGTCCCGCCTTAGCCATGAAATCAGCTGGGTGACTTTGGGCCAATCACCAGGAGAATGGGAGTTCTAGTCCCGCCTTAGCCATGAAATCGGCTGGGTGACTTTGGGCCAATCACCAGGAGAATGGGAGTTCTAGTCCCGCCTTAGCCATGAAATCATCTGGGTGACTTTGGGCCAATCACCAGGAGAATGGGAGTTCTAGTCCTGCCTTAGCCATGAAATCATCTGGGTGACTTTGGGCCAATCACCAGGAGAATGGGAGTTCTAGTCCTGCCTTAGCCGTGAAATCATCTGGGTGACTTTGGGCCAATCATCATGTGACAGGGAGTTCTAGTCCCGCCTTAAGAATGAAATCATCTGGGTGACTTTGGGCCAATCACCAGGAGAATGGGAGTTCTAGTCCCGCCTTAGCCATGAAATCAGCTGGATGACTTTGGGCCAATCACCACGTGACAGGGAGTTCTAGTCCCGCCTTAAGAATGAAATCATCTGGGTGACTTTGGGCCAATCACCAAGAGAATGGGAGTTCTAGTCCCTCCTTAGCCGTGAAATCATCTGGGTGACTTTGGGCCAATCACCACGTGACAGGGAGTTCTAGTCCCGCCTTAGCCGTGAAATCGGCTGGGTGACTTTGGGCCAATCCCCAGGAGAATGGGAGTTCTAGTCCCTCCTTAGGCAAGGATCACCTCTCCATACCTGGAATTGTGATAGGAAGAGAAGGTGAAATTGACTCGCCTCTGTGAAACAAGTTTGGGAAACTGATTTGAAGGAAATTGACCCGCGAAGGACATCTCAAATCCTTGTTTTCGCAAAGGGGACAGAAAAAAATAACTTTTTCACTTTAAAAAAAATAATAGCCTTGAGCGCCGAAGGGAAAGAACAAATTCATCCATCTTTCTCTATCGGGAAAAAAAACAAAATTAATTTAGTCGTCCCCCCCCCTCAATACAGCTGCAAAGTCGCTCAACTCTGCTTGTGTTTTATACCCAGTGGTAGGTCGTGGCTGCATTCACACACTTTGACCCGTGTCCTGACAGGGCTGGACTAGATGACCTCAATGTTTTTTTTAATCCACGCTACTGAGAAGCAACACACTCACACACAAACACACAAAATACATCACACAATTGGCTGCAATTTAGGGGTCTTTCTCCCCCTCCCTCCTATTGTACCCCCCAGTTTATCCCAGTGTTGCAACTGGATTTCCTCACTCGGTGGCCTTTTTCTTGGCTGGAGAAACGGCCCATTTCCACTTTCCTTGTTATTCATAATAGATTGTTGGGCAGAAATAATTTTGCCCGGCCTTTTGGCCAATAGGAATGCTGTCACTAAGTGGTCAAGGACAGACAAGGAGACAGAAGGGCCTTTGTCTGACCGGAGAGGGGGGTGTCTGGCTGGCCAGAAAAATTTGGAAGCGTGGGCAGCCCATCTCTCTCTCTCTCTTTCCATCTCTCTTTCTCTCCCTCCCCCCTCTCCTTCTCTGTCTCTCTCCCTCCCTCCTTCCCTCTCCCTAACTCCTTCTTTCTCTTTCCCTCTCTCCCTCTTTTCTCACCTCTCTCCATCTCTCCTCTCTTCTTTCTCCTCCTCCCTTTCTCTCCCTCTTTGTCTCTCTCTTTCCATCTCTTTCCCTCCCCTCTCCTTCTGTCTCTCTCTCCCTCCTTCTCTCTCCCTAACTCCTTCTTTCTCTTTCTCTCTCTCCCTCTTTTCTCACCTCTCTCCACCTCTCTCCTCTTTCTCCTCCCTCCCTCTTTGTCTCTTTCTCTTTCATCTCTCTTTCTCTCCCTCCCCCCCTCCTTCTGTCTCTCTCCCTTCTTCCCTCTCCCTCCTTCTTTCTCTTTCTCCCTCTTTTCTCACCTCTCCCCATCTCTCTCCTTCTCTCCCTTCTTTCTCCTCCCTCCCTCTTTCTCTCCCTCTTTGTCTCTCTCTTTCCATCTCTCTTTCTCTCCCTCCCCCCTCTCCTTCTATCTCTCCCTCCTTCCTTCTCTCTCCCTCCTTCTTTCTCTTTCTCTCTCCATCTCTCTCTCCTTCTCTCCCTTCTTTCTCCTCCTTTCTCCCTCTTTCTCTCCCTCTTTGTCTCTCTCTCTGTCTCTCTCACCTTTTCTCTCTCAAAACGGAGCAAAATTAATTGAATTGCCTCACTTTGCAACATAAATTTGGGGCCCAGTTGTGGCCGTAAGTTGGGACTCTCTGCCTCTAAGGAGACCAACTGTCTCACACGGATTAAACCACCGTGTCTTCCTCTCCTCTTTCTAATTCCAGATGAAGAAGATGCAGTGGAGGAGACGGTGCCCCAGTGCGAAAACCCCAGCTGTGCTGAGAACCAGAGGGCCGTCAAGGTAATTCCCCTGCCCACCAGCAGTGCCCCATGGGCCTTGGGATCTATCCTGGCCAGATAGGTTCAGCGGTATTCTAAACCGGAGTGCTTGCCACAGAGTGAATGGCTGCGTGAATGCAGAACAACAGAGTTGGAAGGGGCCTTGGAGGTCTTCTAGTCCAGCCCCCTTCTCAAGCAGGAGACCCTAGGCCATTTCAATCAACCAATCCATCAGAATAGAGCTGGAAGGGACCTTGGAGGTCTTCTAGTCCAACCCCCTGCTCAAGCAGGAGACCCTAGACCATTTCAGACAAACGGATGTCCAGTCTCTTCTTAAAACCCCTCCAGTGTTGGAGCAACCACAAGTAGCAAGTAGTTCCACTGATTAATTGTCCTCCTGGTCAGGAAATGTCTCCTTAATTCTAGGTTGCTTCTCTCCTTGATTAGTTTCCATCCATTGCTCCTTCTCCTGCCTTCAGGGGCTCTGGAAAATAAGTGGATCCCTTCCTCTTCTTTCTGAGGAACCCCTCAAATACTGGAAGATTGCTATCATGTCAATTCTAACACACACACACACACACACACACACACACACAAGTTTAGACACGGGATATTTCCAATTTGCAGCATGGAAGGACTCAGCTTGCAGGCAGGAATGGCAGGTGGTCCTCGGGTTACGACCGAAGCCCCAAAGTTACGCTGCTAAGCGAAGCCTTTGTTAAGCGAGCTTTCCCCCCATTCCTTCGGGTGACTGTTTTCCCGACCACGCGGCCCATCCTCCCCAGCCAGGGCCCCCCCTCGCCTCTCCTAAGGGACTCCTGCCAAAATGCAGAGGTCCGACCCGGGTCAGCCTCTCGTAATGTGTGAATTGGCTGCAGGCCAGCCCTTCCCTCGGCCAGACCCCCAGGCGCAGCGCTGAGACCCACAATTTTCCTGGCGGATTCTGCAGCCAGATTGCAATTTGTGTGTCTCCAAGCAAATTAGCGGCTGGGGAGACTGTCTCTCTTCTTCCCCGGCTTTAATCGGTTCGCCTCTTCCCGTAATAAAACCGCATTTTATTCTCCCCTCCGTTGAAGAATCAGCTGCGTTGAAATTTGTGGGGGGGGTCCTTTTCTTAAATTTGGTCTTTGCGTGTGACGTTTTAAGTCCTTTCCAGACCTCGCTGCTGTTCCCCCCACACACACACTTTAAAATAGCCACTTTGGCTCACAATTTCCCCTCCCCTTTTATTCATTGGCGTTTCGTTTGCGAATTGTGAATTATTCGCTAATTGTCGGCCGCATTTTACGACCTTGCTGGCCACGGCCGTTAAAGGAATCGCTGCCGCTGTTAGCTGTGTCTCTTTTCCCCGTCTGCAAAGGTCTTCCCTGCCACCACAATAAGAACCTTGCAAATTTGAAAGTACAATCCTTCCCCCTCCTCTTTTTTCTGGCCTGAGAAACTAGGGAGGGTCCCTTCTGAGTCTCTTTCTCCACTCATCATGCAGCTGAGGGCTATGCGGTCTCTTATCTGACTGTTCCCTTGGCTGTGTCTCCTTTTCTCATCTCCCAAGGTCCTTCTCACCCACCCCTACAAGAATTCTTGCAAGTCTGAAAATGCAATTCTCCCGTGGTCTCTTTTATAGCCTGAGAAACTAGGGGGGGTCCCTTCTGAGCTTCTTAACCCCTTCCAATATCCAGGGGGAGGTTATGGAGTCTCTTATCTGACCGAAGGTCCTTCTCATCGAGCCCTACAAGAATCTTGCAAGTCTGAAAAAGTACAATTCTCCCACGGTCTCTTTTACAGGCTGAGAAACTAGGGAGGGTCCCTTCTGAGTCCCTTTCTCAGCACATTATGCAGCTGAGGGCTGTGCGGTCTCTTATCTGACTACTCCCTTGGCAGCGTCTCTTTGTCTCGTACCCCAACGTCCTTCTCATCTAGGCCTACAAGAATCTTGCAAGCCTGAAATTACAATTCTCCCACGGTCTCTTTTGCAGCCTGAGAAACTAGGGAGGGTCCCTTCTGAGTCCCTTTCTCTGCTCATTATGCAGCTATGGGGTCTCTTATCTGACTATTCCCCTTGTCTCATCTCCCAACGTCCTTCTCATCTAGGCCTACAAGAATCTTGCAAATTTAAAAGTACAATTCTCCCACGGTCTCTTTTGCAGCCTGAGAAACTAGGGAGGGTCCCTCCTGAGCTTCTTGCCCTGTGCATTATCTAGCTCTGGACTATGCTGTCCCTTATCTGACCCTTCCCTTGGAAGTCTCTCTTTTCCATGTCTCCAAAGCTCTTTCCCACACACACTACCACAAGAACCTTACAAGTTTGAAAGTACAGTCCTCTCCTCCTTTACAGGCTGAGAAACTAGGGAGGGTCCCTTCTGAATTTCTCACCCTGTCCATTGTGCAGCTGTGGGGTCAGCTGTCTCTTATCTGACCCTTCCCTTGGCAGTGTTTCTCTGCTCCATCTCACTTACCACTACAAGGACCTTGCAAGTCTGAAAGAACAAATCTCCCCCCATCTACAGCCTGAGAAACTAGGGAGGGTCCCTTCTGACTCTCTTTCTCCATCCATTATGCAGCTGTGGGCTCAGCTGTCTCTTATCTGACCTTCCCTTGGTTGTGTCTTTTTTCCTGGTCTCCCAAGGTCTTTCCCGCTTACTGCAAGAACCTTGGAAGTCTGAAAGTACTATCCTCCCACGGTCTCCTTTACAGCCTGAGAAACTAGGGAGGGTCCCTTCTGAATTTCTCGCCCTGTCCATTGTGTAGCTGTGGGGTCAGCTGTCTCTTATCTGACCCTTCCCTTGGCAGTGTTTCTCTGCTCCATCTCACTTACGACTACAAGGATCTTGGAAGTCCGAAAGAACAAATCTCCCTCCATCTACTGCTATCTCCTTTACAGACTGAGCAACTAGGGAGGGTCCCCTCTGAATTTCTCGCCCCTTCTATTATCCAGCCCTGGGCTCTGCTGACAGACTGTCCCGTAGGCAGCGTGTCTCTCTCCTCCTCCTCTCTCCCAGGGCCCACCTGTCTTGGCATCATATCACAATAACGCCATCATTCCACACCTTGAGTTCCCTCCCCCCCCCCTGGCCCTTGATGATGCAGAGCTGCGTTTCCCTCCTGGCACCCACAGGTGGCGCCGCGTGCTCAGAGCTCAGGCATCTCCAGGCGCAAAGGATTGTGGGAAAATCCCAAGCCCGCATCTGAACCCTTGACAGCTGTTTCCGAAATGGAGCTTTACAGCCCCCCCACCCACCCAATGTTGCTGTGGCAACAAAGAGCAACAGAGGAGGTAGGTGTAGACTGAGCATGCTCCGACAGGCTTCTCAGGAAGGGAGTGCCCGTT
This sequence comes from Thamnophis sirtalis, assembly GCF_051295495.1. Lineage (NCBI taxonomy): Eukaryota > Metazoa > Chordata > Lepidosauria > Squamata > Natricidae > Thamnophis > Thamnophis sirtalis. The sequence goes on from NW_028261395.1 coordinate 46,725,310, forward strand.
GTCCCTCTGTATGAGTCACAGTTCTGGGGTTTTTATCGGCTCAGCTGGCCGGATATTACTCATCCCGGCTTTTCCCCTCGTCACACAGGGTTGGGCTTCTTAAATGCAAGCTGGTCCTCGGCTTAAGACAATTGAGCCCAACATTTCTGTTGTTGAGCGAGACACACTACCGACCATCGTAACTACGAAACCAGTTGCCAAGCCTCCCAAATTTTGAACCCGTGACCGTGGGGATACTTTCGTGGCTGCGGCTAGAACTATCATTCCCCCGTCTCCTGGCTTCCGCAACCGTCATAAATCTGAGTCAGTTGTCCAGCCTCTGACGGATTTTGATCACGTGACAAACCTCCAGTCCCCCCCCCCCGTCCGGGGACGCTGCAACGGTTGTTAAGTGTGAAAAACAGCCCTTTACCCAGAGCCGTCGTAACCTTGAACGGTTGCTAAGTGAAGTCAAGAGCCGCCTGTAACTTTTAAGGAAACCTAAAAAACTTAAAAATCTTCTCAAAACAAACATAAAACCTGCCTTTTAAAGAAACTTTTAAAAAAACCTCTTTAATTTTTTAAAAAAAATGTTTTAAAAAATCTTTTAAAGAACTCTGCAAAGCATCTTTTTTTAAAAAGACACTAAAATATCTTTCAAATTATCTTTTTTTAAAAAAGACTAAAATATCTTTTTCAAACTTATCTTTTTAAAAAGACACTAAAATATCTTTTTCAAATTATCTTTTTTTAAAAAGACACTAAAATATCTTTTTCAAACTTATCTTTTTTTAAAAAGACACTAAAATATCTTTTCAAACTTATCTTTTAAAAAAGACACTAAAATATCTTTTTCAAACCATCTTTTTTTAAAAAGACACTAAAATATCTTTTTCAAACCATCTTTTTTAAAAAAAGATACTAAAATATCTTTTTCAAACCATCTTTTTTTAAAAAGACACTAAAATATCTTTTTCAAACTCTTTTTTTAAAAAGACACTAAAATATCTTTTTTAAATTATCTTTTTTTAAAAAGACACTAAAATGTCCTTTTCAAACCACCTTTAGGAGAGAGAGACAAACATATTTTTCTCTCTCCGTCTTAATTCTCCGTTTCCCCATCTCCACCACCCCCAAACCTGCAATGACCACCTTGTGGTGGTCTCTCCCCCACCACCTTCTCCCCAATTTTTCACTCTCTGCCCAAGCCCCGTCTCCTTGCGCGTGTTGGGCGAATGCAAAGCGACGCTCACTTGCTGGGGAGAGGGGAGAGAAGGGGAAATAAAATACCCCTGGGGGGTTGGATTTCTCCAGCTCTGAGTCCCCCCCACTCCGCCAAAAAAAACCCCAGCCTTGGTCTGCAAGGACACAGTCCAGACGGTCTCTCTCTCTCTCTCCCCATCAGCTGTAGCTGGCACGATTGCGCAGCGCCTCCCCACGGCTGACTATCCTCTCCAGCTGCCCCCGGAAGCTTCTCCCCCTTCTCCCCCCCGCTAAAATCCCTGCTAAGCCCCCGAGCAAGCTTCCAGCCCCCCCCCTCTCTTTTGCCTTGCCAGCCAGGGGGAGGGGGGGGGCTTCCCAAGCCGGCCGCTGGGGGAGCAGCAGAGACAGCAGCAGCCGCCGCCAGCCAGCCGGCGCGTAAAAACGCAGCAAGGGCCGGGTGGAAATTAAGGCAGCCGGCCAGGGCGGTTTGCAAGCTCGGGCAGGCAAGCAGGCGGAGATCCGTCTGGCTCAGCTGTCGGCTGCCCTTCCTGGCTGCTGTGCTCCCCACCCCCCAATTGCCGCCGCTGAGTCAAACCGCGGGCAGCCCAAGGCGGCTGCTGCAGCCGCCGCCGCATCCAGAGCGCTGTTGCTGCTGCTGCGCCCCCGCGCGCACCTTGCTGCCGCTTTGCCGGCCAGGTGAGTCTGGGGGCTGCTGCTTGCTTTCCGCCTCCCTCCCCCCTCCCCTCCTCCGGGCCTTTGTTCGCCTGCCTGCGGCCTTCCAGCCTGGCTGTGGCTGAGCCGGCGCTGAAAGCCGAGGGAGAGGGGGGGCTAGGAGGCTGGTGGAAAGGAGAGGAGGGGTCTCCCAAGATCAGGCACGTCCGGGGAACGCGGGTTAGTTAGCTGGAGAGAAGCGACTGGAGCTCGCCAGAAAGCAGATCGGGGAGTTTTGGGGGGGGGGTCCTGAGCGGGTGGGATCTCTGCTCTGAAACCCCCCCCCTATCTCCCATTCACCCATCCCCCCAAAAAAAACCTGGATTCCTGTGCATGGATGAGAAACGGGGAGGGGGGGTTAGATGGCTGGCAGGAAGGCAGGCAGCGTCACCAGAGGCCGTCTGGACAGGTTGGGGAGCCAGAAGTCTCCTCCACCCCAGCAGGGAAAGGACGGAGGAAGCCGGATTGGGGTAGGGGGTCGTGGAGTGAGGGGCTCCCTTGCAGAGCTCACAGGGGAATGCAGCTTAGCTGGACCGAGGCGACTCAGAACTCGCAAGAAAGCAGATTGGGGATTTTTTTTGGGGTGCTGGGAAGGAGGGGGGGGCGCCTTCTGGACACTTCAAGCTGTCTCTCAACCCCCCCCTCCCCAATCTGATTTTTTTTCCCCTGTGCACGGATTGGGTTTGAAATGAGGAGGGGGGGGGTGAAGGCTGGCTGGCAGGAAGGGAAGGCATCCACAGGGACGCTGTCTGGGCCACTTGGAGAGGCCAGGGTGGGTGCCCCCTCCACCCTTGGCTCAACAGGGTTAAAAGCCGGGTGGGGAAAAAAAGAAAAATTCATATTTTATTGGCAACTAAAGAGAGCAGACAACCCCCCCTCCTTCCCTCTGTCTGTTAAAATGGGATTTTGGGAATTCTGCCCAGGCCGGTTTGGGGGAAAAAAAATAAATCTCTTTTTAAAGGAAGCAGCCGGTTGGAGGTTGGGGGGAAAAACCCCGGAAACAAAATAAAAATAAAAATTGGAGGATCAACCAAGAATTCAGATTTTGTTTCAAATATTACAGGCGCGCCAGGAAATGCAGGACGAATGTTCTCTGTTTTTTTTGGGGGGGGGGGGAGATGAGGGTCTTTTTAATTTTCAAAATCGGGGAGGGGGAGTTGTCTGCTCTGGGTTGGCTGGGAAAAACTGAATTTTGAAAGCGGGATAAAAATATGGAGGAATTTTGGCCAAAGGTGCTTACTGTGACCTGAATGACGGAGAAATTTGGGCAAAGTATTTTGGTCCGTTGTGTTCTGCTTTGCTCTGCTATATTTTATTTTGTATTAAAATGTGGCCAAGTGTATATCTTGAGCCTGGAATATTTTATCTTGCTTTATTTACAAGCAGTCCTCGACTTAACGACCAAGACTGAGCCCAATTTTTTTTGGTTGCTAAGTGAAACATTTCTTAAGTGGGGGCCCCCCCTCCCCATTTTACAACCTTTCCTGCCGCAGTTGTTAAGTGGATCACTGCAATTGTTAACATTTGTCGGAACTGTTGTTGAAATGGATCTTGGAAACAGTCACTGACGGCCGTTTTTCACACGGAACAATTGTGGTGGAATCTTCACAGTCCCGGGATCAAAATTCAGACGCTTGGCAACTGGCTCGTATTTATGACGCTTGCAGTGTCCCGTTTTGCGACCTCCTGACAGGAAAAGTCAAATTTGCTCAGCGATCACATTACTAACTTAACTGCGGCGATTCACGTAACTCCTGTGGCAGGAAAGGTCGCAAAATGGGGCAAGACTCACTTAGCAACGATCTCGCTTGACATCCGAAATTTTGGGCTCAGTTGCGGTCATAAGTTGAGGACGACCTGGAGTGAAAGGCTTCAGGGGTGCGGTTAACAAAGGTCTAAGCGTTTTGTGCGGATCGGAGGGAGGTGGGTGAAGTGAGGTGATGGGGGAAATCGAACTCACCACCCACACAAATTGGGAGGAGCCACTTCAAATCCTGGAGCAGGTTCTGCACTGAGCACGGGGATGGACTAGATGGCCTCTGAGGTTCCTCCCCAGCTTATGGGGTGTTTTCTAAGTAGCGGAAAACGTGGGAGGTTGGAGCGGAGTTCTTGAGGACTGTGCGATCATCAATGGATGGAACTCGGCCAGAAGATGCCTCTTCCTTGACTTGTATGCAAGAGAGAGAGAGAGAGTCTTTCCTTTATTTGAACACCAGAGGAAGCTGCTTCCTTCACAGGTGTCCATCGTTCACTTGCAAGAGAATGCCTCTTGCTTCACGAGCCGGCAGTGTTGTTATGCCTCCCTCACCTAGCTGCAAGATAATTTCTCCTTCGAATGTCTGCAAGAGAATGCCTCTTCTTTCCCTTTCTGCAAGAAGAATTCCTTTCTCATGTCTGCGAGAGAATGCCTCTTCCTTCTCATGCCTGCAAAATAATTTCTCCTGCTTCTCATGTCTGCGAGAGAATGCCTCTTCCTTCTTGTGTCTGCAAAATAATTTCTCCTGCTTCCCATGTCTGCGAGAGAATGCCTCTTCCTTCTCGTGTCTGCAAAATAATTTCTCCTACTTCTTATGTCTGCGAGAGAAAGCCTCTTCCTTCTCGTGCCTGCAAAATAATTTCTCCTACTTCTCATGTCTGCGAGAGAATGCCTCTTCCTTCTCGTGCCTGCAAAATAATTTCTCCTACTTCTCGTGTCTGTGAGAGAATGCTTCTTCCTTCCCATGCCTGCTAATAATTTCTCCTGCTTCTCATGTCTGCGAGAGAATGCCTCTTCCTTCTTGTGTCTGCAAAATAATTTCTCCTACTTCTCATGTCTGCGAGAGAATGCCTCTTCCTTCTCGTGCCTGCAAAATAATTTCTCCTACTTCTCATGTCTGCGAGAGAAAGCCTCTTCCTTCTCGTGTCTGCAAAATAATTTCTCCTGCTTCTCATGTCTGCGAGAGAAAGCCTCTTCCTTCTCGTGCCTGCAAAATAATTTCTCCTGCTTCTCATATCTGTGAGAGAATGCCTCTTCCTTCTCGTGCCTGCAAAATAATTTCTCCTACTTCTCATGTCTGCGAGAGAAAGCCTCTTCCTTCTCGTGTCTGCAAAATAATTTCTCCTGCTTCTCATGTCTGCGAGAGAAAGCCTCTTCCTTCTCGTGTCTGCAAAATAATTTCTCCTGCTTCTCATATCTGTGAGAGAATGCCTCTTCCTTCCCATGCCTGCTAATAATTTCTCCTGCTTCTCATGTCTGTGAGAGAATGCCTCTTCATTCTCATGCCTGCAAAATAATTTCTCCTGCTTCTCATGTCTGCGAGAGAAAGCCTCTTCCTTCTCGTGCCTGCAAAATAATTTCTCCTGCTTCTCATATCTGTGAGAGAATGCCTCTTCCTTCTCGTGCCTGCAAAATAATTTCTCCTACTTCTCATGTCTGCGAGAGAAAGCCTCTTCCTTCTCGTGTCTGCAAAATAATTTCTCCTGCTTCTCATGTCTGCGAGAGAAAGCCTCTTCCTTCTCGTGTCTGCAAAATAATTTCTCCTGCTTCTCATATCTGTGAGAGAATGCCTCTTCCTTCCCATGCCTGCTAATAATTTCTCCTGCTTCTCATGTCTGTGAGAGAATGCCTCTTCATTCTCATGCCTGCAAAATAATTTCTCCTGCTTCTCATGTCTGTGAGAGAATGCCTCTTCCTTCTCGTGCCTGCAAAATAATTTCTCCTACTTCTCATGTCTGCGAGAGAATGCCTCTTCCTTCTCGTGCCTGCAAAATAATTTCTCCTGCTTCTCGTGTCTGTGAGAGAATGCCTCTTCCTTCCCATGCCTGCTAATAATTTCTCCTGCTTCTCATGTCTGCGAGAGAATGCCTCTTCCTTCTCGTGCCTGCAAAATAATTTCTCCTACTTCTCATGTCTGCGAGAGAAAGCCTCTTCCTTCCGTGTCTGCAAAATAATTTCTCCTGCTTCTCATGTCTGCGAGAGAAAGCCTCTTCCTTCTCGTGTCTGCAAAATAATTTCTCCTGCTTCTCATATCTGTGAGAGAATGCCTCTTCCTTCCCATGCCTGCTAATAATTTCTCCTGCTTCTCATGTCTGTGAGAGAATGCCTCTTCCTTCTCATGCCTGCAATATAATTTCTCCTGCTTCTTGTGCTTGCGAGAGAATGCCTCTCCTTTCACTTCTCTGCAAGGTCATTCTTCTTTCTTCTTATGGATGCAAGAGAATGCTTCTTCCTTCATTTGAATACCCTTCCGAAACCTAGCTCTGTTTATCCCTATCTAGACCAAATAGATCCATTGACCAAATTTCCATCACTAACTTTTCCTTAACTTGGAAAGCGGTCTGAAAATAAGACACACGCGCACCGCCCCAGGTGGATTATAATTCCTAAACCGCCACCTTCCCTTCTCTCCCCTCCTCTGCCCCCCCCTCTCCAGGTCTGCCACCACGCCAAATGTGAGCAGCTCAATCACCACAGCCCCCTGCACTTGTGCGAGGAGTGCGACGGGGAGATCCACGGGGCGATGCACTTTGACCGACATATCCGCTTCGACCTTCCTCCTCCAGGTGACCGCCCGAGGCCTTGCCGGGACAGAGCTGGGCCTGGTTCTCACGCACGGCGCTCTTTCTATATTGATTAGCCGATAACCTGGCCTTGCCCGGATACTTATTCATAGGGGGAAAATGTCTGGACCAAACGTAATTTCTAATGTTGTATTTTCCCCCTTACCGGACGGGGGCCCCCTTGTGGAGTACTGTGAAGCCATTACCGTGGCAACTCCACTGCGCTGTGCAGTAGAAGCCATTTCTCGTAATACAGTAGAAGCCGTTTTAAGGCACAACAGGCTGTATCTTAACAGAACACACACCTCGAGGGGTTTTAGGGGTGTCTTACCCCCCACAGTATTTTTCTCCAGAGAGTAAGTCATCTGTGTACCAAGTTTGGTTAAAGTTGCTCGAGGCGTTCCAGAGTTATGCTGAACATACGCTCACACCCAGCCGTTTTTATATATATATATATATATATATAGATAGATAGATAGATAGATAGATAGATGATAGATAGATAGAGATAGAGCAATAGCAATAGCAATAGCAGTAGACTTATATACCGCTTCATAGGCCTTTCAGGCCTCTCTAAGCGGTTTACAGAGAGTCAGCATATTGCCCCCAACAATCTGGGTCCTCATTTTACCCACCTCAGAAGGATGGAAGGCTGAGTCAACCCTGAGCCGGTGAGATTTGAACCGCTGAACTGCTGATCTAGCAGTAGCCTGCAGTGCTGCATTTAACCACTGCGCCACCTTGGCTCTTTCTCTTATAGAGATAGAGATAGAGATAGATAGATGATAGATATAGATATAGATAGATATAGATAGAGAGAGAGAGAGAGAGAGAGAGATGATAGATAGATAGATAGATAGATAGATAGATAGATAGATAGATAGATAGATAGATAGATAGATAGATAGATTTGTCAAATTTTACGTGATTTTAAGTGACAACAGAGAGGTTGTTTCTCAACCAAATTAACCTTGAATCATTAATTTACGAGACAGGCACATAAATAAACCTCGGCTGCTTTAAGAAGGGTGGACTTCAACTCCCAGAATTCCCCCAGTCCGCCATGCCTGTTTCCAGTCTCCTCCTCCTCCTCCTCAGAGCAGAGAGAGAGATCGCAGAGGAAGGGATTGCAAGAGAATAAGGAAAGGGATGCATTCTCGCCATGGGAATTCTGGTTGGAGTTGGAAGTCCACCCATCTGAAAGTAGCCAAGGTGGAGAAGCAGTGATGCAGCGGTGCCGGTTGGCGCGGTGCAGGACTCGCACCCAGTGCAGGATTCCGCCCCATGCCTCGGAAGAAGCGAGCCGCCCCTCGTGGCGCCTGAAGCCTTTTTGGGAATCAAATGAAGTCAAGAGAAGTGTGGCCGGATAAGAAATCTCTCCGAGGGGAGGAGTAACGTATGAATGCGACTTCCAAGTCCCCAATGCGGGGATTAACCGCCCCGTCACTCTTTATCCTCAGGGTCTATCCTGGCGCGTAACATCTCCACCCGTTCCTGCCCGCCACGCACCAGCCCGGCCTCCGATGTGGAAGAGGACGACGAGCCGCTGATTGACGGGAGAGGGTGAGTGCCAGGAAGAGCCGTTCGGCGAACATCCCCGCACTTCAGAAAGCTAGCTCCTCAGGGCCAGCCCGATCTCATTTCCTGCAGAGCTAGCTTTCAGAAGGAATGGAAATATATATATATATATATATATATATTTCCCCCCCCCACCTCTCTTTTGGGAGGAAGAGCAGAGAATGGAACAGAGGAGATGCTGTGTTGTAACCCCCCCAATTCCGTTCTCTTCCTTGTTTCTTGCAGAGAGAAGCGAAATTTAGCTCGGAAGCCGAAGAAAGGGACAAGGAGACACACAGACGTAAATAAGATATTCCTCAACCGCTTAGCAACTTTTGGATGGGATCCGGAGGCCAAACTGCAGGCTCTCGCAAGATTATCTAAGCCGATAGGGCCCCTCAGAGGTCATCCAGTCCAACCCCCCCACCGCTCAGACTTACTCCTCCTGTAATGGCTGTCCCCGATGGGCGGAGGAATCTTTTCAGCTTCTGAGTCGCCTATAAAAAAAAGGCAGATCGTTTTTTAAGTTTTAAATCCTTGTTCCTCAAAGTTGGGCACTTTCAAAGACGGGTGGGACTTCAACACCCAGAATTCCCCAGCCAGCTGGCTGGGGAATCCTGGGAGTTGAAATATCCACCCGTCTTTAAAGGGACCACGTTTGGAAAACACTGTGCTAAAGACATCTTTAAAAACAAAAAAGCTGCTTAAAAAAAACCACTTTAAAAACACGTTAAAAAACCTAACATTCCAAGTTTAAAAAAAACACAAAAGTTATATTTCTTCTCCAGGATCCCAGCAGGGAATATTTCACTCTGAAATTTGATTTGAACGTGGACGTCGAAACGGAGATTGCCCCCGCCATGAAGAAGAAATCCTTAGGGTGAGAACGGTTTCCTTCTTGTAATTCTCTAACCCATTTAAGCCTCTCAAATATTTCCGGATGATTCTCTCTGTGGGCGCGATGAAGAATATATCTGCTGGGGAAAAAAAAACTCTGCATCGGGGACAGGAAGGGCAGGCGGCCAGTAAAACACTCTTCTGGTTCCATCCAATTGGCCAGACTCGCCAAAAGGGATTATGAGGCCGTTAAAAGAAAAAGAAGATTCTACAGGTAGTCCTCGGCTTACGACTGTTCATTTAGTGACAGTTCAAACTTACAACGGCGCTGAAAAAAAGGGGGAGTTAGCACCATTTTTCACACTTACGACTGTTGCTATATCCCCCCACGATCACGGGATCAAAATTGACAACTGACTTGCATTTACAATGGTGGCAGTGATCCGCTTTTATGACCTCCCGACAGGCGAAGTTCAACGGGAAAGCCGGATTCACTTTACGACCTTGTGACTAACTTAACGACGGCAGTGATTACAAGAAAGGGGGCAAGAAAGGTCGTAAAAATCAGGCGGCAATTTGGTCCACAAATTTGGCTTTGCTTAGCAACAGAAATTCTGTGCCCCCCCTCCCCCCAGTTACCGTCGTTAAGTCGAGGACTGCCTGTACATTATCTAAATAAAATAAATATTTATTCAACATCCTTTGCTGCCCATCTCATATCTAAAATGACCCTAATCAATTTAATCATGGGTTAAAATATGCATATAAATTAGCAATAGCTAAAATGAATACATTTAAAATAATAATACATAAAAAGCACATGTTTTTCACAGGGGAGTTTGAGTCTGATATTCTTTGGGGGCAGGTATCTGCCCGCCGAGCGCTGTCACCTGTTGAATTTCTGCCTTTTTCTCTCCCCCCCCGCCCCCCCGCAATTGGACTATCCAGGGAGGTTTTGCTTCCGGTTTTCGAGCGGAAAGGAATCGATCTGTCGAAAGTCAACATTTACTTGGACCAGTCCAACACTCCGCTGTCGCTCAACTTTGAAGCCTATCGCTTCGGAGGGCATTACCTGCGCGTGAAAGGTAACGGCGGGATTCGATCCACGAGCTTAACCTTAGCGCTTGACTTAACGACGGGTCGCTCAGGGTGGACTTCAACCCCCCAGAATTCCCCCAGCCAGAATTCGGGGAGTTGAATTCCACCCATCTTCCCAGTTGCCCCAAGTTTGAGAAACTTTGCTCTACGAAAAGGAGGGGGGAAAATAAATGAGCTGGACGTTTCTCTGGGTGTGGGGAAACTGACTAGATCACGTTACTGTTTGGAAACAACCCCCCCCCCCCAAAAAAAAGAAGGTGGGAGAGAAACGATGGCTTGACAGCCCATTTCTGGCCAGAGGGTTGTTATCGAGGACTGTCAATCACCATTTCTCTCCCGCCGCCTTGATATTTTCCAATTTTCACCCAAACAGAAATGTGATCTAGTCAGTTTCACCCTGCTGGATGTCGGCACAATATTGAATGATTTCACCTGGGTCAGATCCAGAGGGCGTCTGCTTGGAGAACAGAGAAGGACGAGGACCCAAATTTGCAGCTGCCCCCCCCCCCCAAGTAGCCCGCTAGGAATCGGCTTTCGCAGGAAGTGGGTCCCACATAAAACCACGTTTTCTTTGTTTCAGCCAAACCGGGAAACGATCTCAAGGTGGAAGAGGGGGTGAAGGACAGCAAATCCCTGAGTTTGCCCATCCTGCGCCCGGCTGGCATCAGCCCCTCCTTCCTTGCCACCCCGTCTTTGGATCGACTGGAGCAAATTGCGCTTCGCCGGGAGAGTGCGGACATCGGGGTGAGTTGGGGGACAGCTGTGGGGGTGGACAGCTGTGGGGGTGGCGTTTTGCAATTTGCAGTTTTAATAGATTTGTATGCCGCCCAATCTCGAAGGACTCCGGGCGGCATCCCCATGTCCAGAAGCAGATGGATCAGGGACTGACCCGTCTGTTCTGACCGAGGCTTCCCGAGAGCCGGAAGCCAACTCCTGGTCCCGACAAAAACCCCTTTTGTTAATTCCCTGTGAATTCTGCTCATTCACATCCAGCAAAGTCTTTCGAGGGAGGATTTACGGTCACAGACCTTATCTGGCTTGGAGAGCTGCCAGGCCGATATCTGCAGAACTTGGCCAGGAGTCTCGGAGAGTCACGAACCAATTAAATGAACTAATGGTCTCCTGCAAACTCCACTCCCCTTCTGCTCTCTTTTATTCCCTCTGGGAGGGGCCATTCACCGTCCCCCTGTGGCCTTCCTCCCTGTTCTTTAGCTCTTCCCTTCATCTGGCAACTCTGCGCATGCGCACACTGGGAACAGGCTCCAGCTGTTCTTCTGCCTCACTGATGTCCGACTCCGAAGGCAGCTGATAACTGTCGGACGGCCCTGGCCCCCTCTCTGCCTCCAACCCAGAGCCCTCCTCAGAGCCTCCCCCAGACTCCAGGACTGGCCCATCTTCCTCCCCAACCCTCCTCACTCTCCGACTCTGCCGCCAGCTCTGCTGGCGACTGGCGGGTCACAACACCGCCAGGGAGAAGGAGCTGCATTCAGGGCTGCTGCCTGGGGGAATGGACTACCTTGTCTGGCCGTCGTTCCCTTCTCAGGCCAAGGTGGAAAATGCCTCCGTTGGAGATCCGTCAGACATTTTAGGAGTCAGAAGTCCAGTTCAAAAGTTGCCACGGTTGAGAATCTCTCTCTTGCCAGCGAGGAAAAAGAAGCTGGGAATTTCTACCAGCGGGATGAAACTGACCGGATCGTGTTTCAGGTGGCTACATTGGTCCCAAATTGGAAAATATCAAGGCGGCGGGAAAGAAATCAGGAGTTGCAACAACCCGTTTAGCTTCATTAGGAAGTGAGCAATGCGGGTGGGCTGTACAGATAGTCCTCGATTTGCGACTGTTCCTCACAACGACTGTGGCAGAAATGGACGCGCTGGTTGAACTTTGAGAGAAAAACCTCCTTTGGACAAGCCAGGATGGCCTCACTTCCCCCCTCGTGGGCCTTAGAGGCTGCCACGGGGCAACGGGACCCACGCTCCTCCCTAGAGAGAAAGGACGGTTGCTCTTTAGGCTTGCTATTTATTACCACCAGCCAGCAGGTGGCAGCATACAACCAACTTTGACTGATCCTGGGAAACTGGCAGGAAGTTGTTTAATGCTGGGATGGAAGACCAACAGGAGATCCCTGAATGGAAGACCTGGGCCAGGAGGTTAAAAAGAAAGACGTGGCAACGCGCTTCCTCAGGATTACTAAAATGGATGGGTTGTCTTTATTTGATTTTGAGTTTGAAGTTTGATTTTATTTTTATTGCATATTTGATTTTTTTTTAATTTGTTTGATTTGATTTTGAGTTTATATTTGATTTTCAACTTATATTTGATTTGATATTTAATTTAGATTCATTTTATTTTCAGCTAGTTGATAGCCCGGCTTTGCCTGGGTATTTATTTCTAGGGGGGAAACATCCGAAACCAAACATAATTTCTAATGTTGTATTTTCCCCCTTACCAGAGGGAGCCCCCTGGTGGAGTACTGTGATGCCGTTACCATGGCAACTCCACTGCGCTGTACAGTAGAAGCCATTTTACGGCAGTAGAAGCCATTTTAAGGCACAACAGGCTGTATCTTAACAGAACACTTCCCCTCCCCGAGGAGTGTTAGGGGTGTCTTACCCCCACAGTCTTTCTTTCCAGAGAGTGATTCATCTGTGAGCCGAGGTGGCGCAGTGGTTAGAGTGCAGTACTGCAGGCCACTTCAGCTGACTCTTATCTGCAGTTCAGTGGTTCTAATCTCACCGGCTCAAGGTTGACTCAGCCTTCCATCCTTCCGAGGTGGGTGAAATGAAGACCCAGACTGTGGGGGCGATATGCTGACTCTGTAAACAGCTTAGAGAGGGCTGAAAGCCCCATGAAGCGGTATATAAGTCTAAGTGCTATTGCTAACTGCTATTGCTGTGTACCAAATTTGGTTGAAATTGCTCGAGGCGTTCCAGGGTTAAGCTGGAATACACACACACACAAACACACACACACAAACACACACACACAAACACACACACACACTTTTCATTTTATTTTTAAATATATTTAAATCTATCTTTATATTTAACTTCTCTTCAACTTTATCTTTTATTTATATTTAACTAATATTTAATTCTTATTCACTTTTCATTTATTATATTTATACTTAACTAATATTTTATTTTAATTTATATTGTCTCTAATTTTACTTTTCATTTATTTTCTTACTCTTTATTTTTCACGTATGCTTACTTTTTACTTTCAACCTTTATTTTTTGGTTGACATTTAGTGTTTTTTGTTTTATTTTATTTTTAAAAAACAAGAGCTTTTTTTCCTTGCCCTGCGCTATTAACTCCTGGTGACCTCCAGCATTTTTTGGGGGGCTCAGCTTAAATTTTACAATTCAGCCTGTTGTCCATTGTAACTTAAAAAAGGCTTTTGATTATTCGTCATTCAAGGCGAAAGGAACAAAAATTGCGATCCAGTGCGGGAGAAAAATAATTATAAGTTCAGAAGTTGCCTCTTAGGGTGTGAGACGTTTAGTTCCTGTTATTTGGACGGTAAATAAATTCTCTTGAGTGATTGATGGGCGTATAGCAGATCCCTGTTGCCGCTCCAGAGTGTGACCTTTGGAGCTGATTACAAGTTTCCAACAAACACCAGGAAGTGCCAACACCTGGCCATCCTGGTGCCCGTTTGAAAATCTGTACTCCGCCTGCATCCACCGAGCCTTTGCCAGGTGAGCTTCCCAGCTGAGCCAGATGCCTTTTTGAGTAAAACAAGAAGTTCTGCTGAAGCTCATCCTCCTCCCCACTTAATGATCTTTTGAATTCTCCCCCTCGGCTGAGTTCGGATTCAGAGCTGTCACATTTTTGAGTGCGCAACTCTCAAAAGGACAATTTGCTCCCCGCCGTTTGGACGCTGGAAAAACAAATCCCTTCGTCAAAAATCATGCGGGATTAGAGGACCCCAGCGATGTTCGGTCCCAAGTGGAGAAGGTGGGACCTTCCGACTCACAGCGAGGGCCCGCCGGTGCCGCATTACGCCCGTTTCCAACATCTACTGGACGAGCCCTTCGTCCGACAGCTGTCCGTCACGCCGGGTTTTGTGGCCGCTTCGAATTCAGCTCTATAATTCTCAAGCCGAGATTTCTGGAGTTCCTTCCCAGCTGGCAAAACCAAACAGGGATTTTGGACGCGGCGCAGAAGAAGCCAGTCCGAGCGAGCCCGAAGGACAAGGATATCCGGTCGACGGGGACGATCCACACGGTCAGCCTGGATGTCGGACATCCGAACAGTCTGTAAGTCTGTATTTGCTGGACCGTTTAGGCTTAAAAGAGATCAGAAATCTTGAGTTTGCTTAGCGTAGCAGAAAAAGAGTGTCGTGAAGCTGCTACAGAGCTAACCGAGATTAAACCATCTTTGCGCGACACAGAGAATGCAGCTTCTAGGGTTTTCAATCAGCTGGTTGTGAGCATTGTGTGAATCCAACACGGGTCTTTTTTTTAAAAAAAAATCAAGAATGAGCCCAAATTTGGCTCGCTTTCTCTTCCGAAGCACCTTTTGAACTTTTGAGCAAATTGCAATGTCTGTTTTGGCAGAGGGAAGCGTCAAGAATTAAGGCCCCGTTTTAACGAAAACCAGGGTGTCTTTTATGGGTGACGGCCAAGTTTTCAATTCGCGGGACGGGACGGCGCTTGGGAATTGAATTCGGGTTGTCTGGTGGGTTGTGGATGCGAAGCAGATGACGGGGTCCCATCTCCTTCGGCTCGGTGGTGTGGTGTCAGCGGTGTAATGTCAGCCTGGCCTACCTCACAGGGCTGTTGTGGAGGGGGGGGATTAGACCTGTGCTGCACTGAGATCTCGCAAGATTGCAAATAAAAAGGAAAAATGTGTATATGGCTAATAAGGATCTCCTGAATGGTGGATAATTCATCACTGGGATTTTCAGTATTTATTTACTTATTTCTCATCTTCTTTCCTTCCTTTTTCTTTTTTTCTCTTTCCCTCCTTTCCTCTTTCCCTTCCTTCTGTCTTCCTTCCGCCTTCTCACCTACCTTCTTTCTTTCTTTTTTTTCCCTATCCTTTCTTCACCTCTCTCCTCCTCTTCTTTCCCTTCCTTCCTTCCTTCCACATTCTCACCTACTTTCTTTTTTTTCCCTATCCTTCTTCACCTCTCCTTTCTTCCCTTCCTTCCTTCCACATTCTCACCTACTTTCCTTTCTTTCACCTCTCCTCTCTTCTTTCCCCTTCCTTCCTTCCTTCCACATTCTCACCTACTTTCTTTTTTCCCCTATCCTTTCTTCACCTCTCCTCCTCTCTTCTTTCCCTTCCTTCCTTCCTTCCTTCCATCCATCTTCTCACCTACCTTCTTTCTTTCTTTTTTTCCTTTCCTTTCTTCACCTCTCCTCTCTTCTTTCCCTTCCTTCCTTCCTTCCTTCCATCTTCTCACCTACCTTCTTTCTTTTTTTCCTTTCCTTTCTTCACCTCTCCTCCTCTCTTCTTTCCCTTCCTTCCTTCCTTCCTTCCTTCCTTCCACCTTCTCACCTACCTTCTTTCTTTTTTCCCTATCCTTTCTTCACCTCTCCTCCTCTCTTCTTTCCCTCCCTCCCTCCCTCCCTTCATTCCTTCCTTCCTTCCTTCCTTCCTTCCTTCCTTCCATCTTCTCACCTACCTTCTTTCTTTCTTTTTTTCCTTTCCTTTCTTCACCTCTCCTCCTCTCTTCTTTTCCTTCCTTCCTTCCTTCCTTCCTTCCTTCCTTCCTTCCTTCCTTCCTTCCACCTTCTCGCCTACCTTCTTTCTTTTTTCTCCTTTCCTCTCTTCACCTCTCCTCCTCTCTTCTTCCCCTTCCTTCCTTCCTTTATTCATTCAGCCACCAATTTCTCAACCAATTTTGGCTGCCCGCCAATGCAACCTTGAAAGACTCATCAAACTGTTTTAAAACTATAAAACTGAAGCTGACGAAAACATTTTTTTTTAATTTTTATTTTGTGTTTGGTTGCCCTCCAAGCAATGGTGATTTTTTTTTTTAAATGGTTTTAAAGGTTAAGGGTTTTAAGGGTAACTGTTCTTTTTTTCAGCCAAAGCAGCTGCCATCCATCCTGCATTCATTCATTCTCTCTCTCTCTCTCTTTTCTCTCTCCTTTCTCTCTCTTCTCTCCCCACCCTCCCTCTCTCTTATGGTATAATTTATATTTTCTTTCTGTGTGTCAGAAGGCATAGTTCACTTAGTGTGCTTTGCGGTTCTTTAGATAAACCCAGATGGTTTTACAACTTTCCACCTGTCAGTTTTATGACTTTATGGTTCTTTGAAACTCTTGAGTTTCGGAATACAGGAGAACAGAGTCGGAAGGGGCCTTGGAGGTCTTCTAGTCCAACCCCAACGACACTGGGGAAAAAACCCCATTTTTTTCACACTTACGACCGTGGCAGCATCCCCCTGTCACGTGATCAAAATCCGGACCCTTGGAAAACCGGCTCACATTTATGACGGTGACGTAACAGCCGTGTTCCTAACTTATGAACTGCGGAAATTCGCTGAACAGCCGTGGGAAGAAAGTTCCCGAAACTCACTGAACAACGGTCTCGCTTAGCAGCAGAAATCTTGGGACTCAATTGTGGTCGTAACGCCAGGACTCCCTGTAAATATTTGTCTGGGAAATGAAGGGAAATTTTTATCTCGAGAGGATTCCATCTGTATAATTCTATAATTTTATATTTCCTCTTTTTCGCTCTGTGGTTCCCTGATTGTATTGATCCAGGCTGGAAATAAACTTAGCTGTGTAAATTTGTCGAAGGAGCAAAACCGAAGGGGCACACCCTTTTTTTTTTTTTGACGTGGCAAGCAAAGAAACAGCAACAAAACTAAAATAAAAATCCAGAGGCCAGAAAACCTTCAGCAGGAAAATTCCCTGCAGGACGCTGGTTGAGAACCCTGCATGTAGAAAGCTAGCTCTGCGAGGAAAGCGTTGCATTGCATCCTCTTACTCCGAGGACTTCTGCTGGCCAGGATTTGTTGAAATTAACGGCTGATCCTATTTAAGAGAGGTGGTGGATTCTGGGAGTTGAAGTCCACATGGGCTCGCTGGGGGACGATGGGAGTGGGAGTTCTTGCATTCTGGCTGGGGAAATTCTGGGGAACGGAAGTCTTTGTAATCTACTTGGGGAATTCTGAGGGTTGAAAGTCCTAGCATCTTAAATTTGGAGATTGACGAAACTATGGTTTATATAACTCGTTAAATATCCAAGGAGGTTATGTATTTGTAAATGTATTGATGACTATATGAAATGGACATATAAATAGATACATATAAATGTTATGATGGTATAGGTAGGTGGATGATAGATATAGATTGATGAGAGAGAGATGATATTACATAGATACATTCATAGATAGATCATATGGATAGAGAGAGATGATAGAGATAGATGGATGGATGGATAGATGGATAGATGATGGATAGATGATGGATATATATATAGATAGATAGATAGATAGATAGATAGAGAGAGAGAGAGAGAGAGAGAGAAGAGAGAGAGGATATATATATAGAGATAGATGATAGACATAGATGGATGGATGGGATGGATAATATAGATAGATGATGGAGAGAGAGAGAGAGAGATAGATAGATAGATAAATAGATAGATAGATAGATAGATAGATAGATAGATAGATAGATAGATATAGATAGAGCTGGATGGATGGATTGATAGATAGATAGATATAGATAGATGATAGATATTTCAAGCTATTTAGCTCTCATCAGCTAGCCATACCCTTACTGGGATTTTTATATTATATTATATTATATATATATATATATATATGTATGTATGTATGTATGTATGTATGTATGTATTTGTATGTATTATGTATATGTATATGTGATAGAGATAGATAGATAGATGAGAGAGAGAGAGAGAGAGAGAGAGAGAGAGAGATGATATAGATAGATGTAGAGAGAGAGATTATATCTATAATCTATATATAGAGATTAGATAGATAGATAGATAGGTAGATAGATAGATAGATAGATAGATGATAGATAGATGATAGATAGATAGATAGATAGATAGATAGATAGATAGATAGATAGAGAGAGAGAGATAGTTAGATATGTTATTTTTAGGAGCAAATGGGTTGGTACTTGAGTAAAAGGTGCATTACATAAATATAGGCAGAATTGTAATTGTTTTAACAATATTACTTTTTTTAGACACAAATCCCTGCGTGCTTGAATAACATTTACATTAGATAAGTTATAAGAAGTGGAACTGTTGTCCTAATATTATTTTTTGTAAGAAACAAAATTGTTTGCCCTCGAACAATATTTACATTAGATAAGTTTATATAAATATAACAATATTATATTTTGTTTCTGCTGCGGCTTTCCTTTCGCACTTTTTTTTATATAAAGAACTTTCAGTAGGTTCCCTTTTTAAAGAAGTGTTAGATGGATTAACAAAAATGTAAGATGCATAGAAACCGCACTTAAGGCTCCACTTTACAGCTTCAAGGTCTCTAGCCGTGAAGCTGTCACACACTAGCCACCATTGTGGGTTGAAAAGGAAGGCTTAGCCTTTTTCCCCCAGCATCCAAACAAGAAACCAACAATGATAGTTTGAGCTTCCCTGCGCTGGTTTGCAAGAGATTCGGCTACCCAGATTGGAAGTTTGATATTTGTGTGTGTGTGTGTGTGTGTGTTGTATTTGTATTTGTATATGTACATATATTGTATATGTATATATATGTTTTCGGAGGTTTTCTGAGGTTTTCGCGGGTGTTAGTATGTAGGTCTTTAGTTATTCGGGTTTTCTCCCGCGTAAAATTGGAGGTGTCTTGGTGACGTTTCGACGAAGTCTCATTCATCATCTTCAGGCTTCGTGCTTCCAGGAGCAATGTGAGAGCTCGGCTGTGCAGTTAAAAGGAAGAAACAGCCGAGATCTCACATTGCTGGAAGCAACGAAGCCTGAAGATGACGAATGAGACTTTGTCGAAACGTCGCCAAGACATCTCCAATTTTACGCGGGAGAAAACCCGAATAACTAAAGACCTACATATATATATATATATATATATATATATATATATATATATATATATATATATATATATATATATATATATATATATATATATATATATATATATATATATATATATATGAAATATATATATTTCGTTTCTTTTTTTAAAAATAGTTTTTATTAAATATTTTCAAGTTTAAAAACCACAAACACAAGAAAAAAAAATGCAAAAACAAAACGAATAAAAACACAAACAACATAACCATATAATATAATTTTACAGCCCCCCCGCCCCCGTATTGGCATGCATATTCTACTTTGTCGTTTACTATTTGATTATTACCTTCTCCTAGTTCTTAACAATTCTAATAATAATAGAATAATTACAATAACTATATTATAATATGACAGTATAGTGCATACAATCAAATTTTACATATGCACATTTTTCTTCGCGGTATAATTCGCCGTTTTTAAAAAAACTTTTATTTTTTGTTTCGGCTTCTGTTCTCCAGCCAATTGTAGAGTCTCCTCCAGGTTTAATAAATACTCCGAGCCTTCTTTTTCTTTTAACTCCATGGTTATCCTATCCATTTCTGCACATTTGAGTATCTTCCCGATTACCATTTCATCCGTGGGTAGTTTTCGTTTTCCAATTTTGCGCAAAAGCGATCCTTGCAGTGGTTAGTATGTGTAATGTTATATGTCGATATTTCTTATTCATCTCTGGCTCTAATATGCCTAATTAACACAATTCACAATTTCAATGCTGTCCTCCGTTCCTTGATCCCTTCCAGCCAGTCCTTGATTTTAAGCTAGGATTTCCTGGCGTGGGGACGTGTCCAGATTGATGGCTACGGGGTTTTTTCGTTTCTAAATGGCATTTTGGGGGGGTTTCTTCCCCCTCTCATCCTGCCCCCCCCCTCATCCAAGCCTGTCTGTCTCTGACCCTCTTTCTCTCCCCCCCCCCCCCCCACTTGCAGGGGTCTGGACGGCAAAGGAAGAACATGAATGAATTTCTCGGTGATGCCAGGATCCCAAATCCTGACCTTTTGCCCCCTACGGCTGCGGCCCCTTCCCCAGTGCCCAACGGGCCGGACACGCGGAAGAACCGGGCGGCCAGCCGTTTCAGCGGCTTCTTCGGGTCGGGCAACAGCGGCAGTTCGTTCTCCAGGGTGCGTTTTCCCCCACCGCCCCCCCGCTTTACGGCCAGCCTGCACCCCAAGTTTATTCCTCTGCAGGGAAGAAATAAAGGATTTTGATGGTGGCCTATGTCTTTCCTTTCCCCCCCCTCTGCTGAGATAGAGCCTCCCTGTGCAGGAGCAGAGTATCGTGAAATGGGGATGGGTTGGGGAAGGGGGGGTTGGAGGAATTGGCCTGGGGGTTCTTTGGGCTTTTTTGAGGGGCGGGAAGGAAAGGAGAGGAAGGGAAAAATACAAGGGAAAAGGAATGGAATGTTTAGGCAAAGGAAATTTCCTTCCTTTTTTCCCTCCCTCCCTCTTTCTCTTTTCTTCCTTCCTTCTTTACTTCCTCCCTCCCTTCCCTTCCTTCATCTCTTCCCCCCCTCTTCTTCCTTCCTCCTCTCTCTCTTCTTCCTTCCTTCCCTACCCTCTTCTTCCTCCCTCCCTCCCCTCCCTCCCTTCTTCCTCCTTCCCTTCCCCTTCTCCCTCCTTTCCTTCCTTCCTTCCTTCCCTCCCTTTCCTTCCTCCGTCCCTCCCTTTCAATCCCTCCCTCCCTCTTCTCCCTCCCTCCCCCCTCCCCTTTTCTTCCTTACTTCCTTCCCTGCCCTTCTTCCTCCCTCCCTCCCCTTTTCTTCCTCCCTCCCTCCCCTCCCTCCTTCCTCCTTTCCTTCCTTCCTTCCTTCCTTCCTTCCCTACTTTTCCTTCCTCCCTCCCTCCCTTTCAATCCCTCCCTTTCCTTCCTCCCTCCCTTCCTCTTCTCCCCCCTTCCTTCTTCCCACCCTCCCTTCCTTCTCCGGTGTGGCTCTTTCTCAGCCCCCCCTCTCCTCTCTCTGCCCCCCCCAGGAGCTGGACAAGACGGAGCAGCTGGAGGCCAAACTGCAGTCCTACGGCCTCTTCGGCCTCCCCCGGATGCCCGAGCAGCTGCGCTTCGACCAGGACTCCTGGGAGGACGGAGAGGAGGAAGACGAGGCCTGGCTTCGGATGGAGGACAGCTGGCAGCAGATCATCCAGGGCGCCGAGGTGGGCCTTTCTTTCTTTCTTTCTTTCTTTCTTTCTTTCTTTCTTTCTTTCTTTCTTTCTTTCTTTCTTTCTTTCTTTCTTTCTTTCTTCCTTCCTTCCTTCCTTCCTTCCTTCCTTCCTTCCTTCCTTCCTCTCTCTCTGTTCCCTCCCTCCTCTTTCCTTTTCTATCTCCTTCCTTCCTTCCTCTCTCTCTCTCTTCTTCCTCCCTTCCTCTCTCTCTCTCTACTCCCTCCCTCTCCTCCTTCCTTCCTTCCTTCCTCTCTGTTCCCTCCCTCCTCTTTCCTTTTCTATCTCTTTCCTTTTCTATCTTCTTCCTTCCTTCCTCTCTCTTCTTCCTCCCTTCCTTTCTCTCTCTCTACTCCCTCCCTCTCTTCCTTTCTTCCTTCCTCTCTGTTCCTTCCCTCCTCTTTCCTTTTCTATCTTCTTCCTTCTTTCCTTTTCTATCTTCTTCCTTCCTTCCTCTCTCTTCTTCCTCCCTTCCTTTCTCTCTCTCTACTCCCTCCCTCTCTTCCTTCCTTCCTTCCTCTCTGTTCCTCCTCTTTCCTTTTTATATTCTTCCTTCTTTCCTTCCTCCTCTTTCCTTTTCTATCTTCTTCCTTCCTTCCTTTCTCTCTCTACTCCCTCCCTCTCTTCCTTCCTTCCTTCCTTCCTTCCTCTCTGTTCCTTCCCTCCTCTTTCCTTTTCTATCTTCTTCCTTCCTCTCTCTGCTCCCTCTCTCCCCTCCTTCCTTCCTTCCTTTCCTTCCTTTCCTTCCTTCCTTTTTTCTACCAGACGGCTAAGATTAAATCTAATGGTGGTTTGTTTCCAGACTTTGACGCGACGCCAGTGTCACCAGCAGGAAGCAATTTGGGAGTTGCTCCAAACCGAAGCTTCTTACATCAAGAAACTGAAAGTCATCACGGATGTAAGTCCGGAGTTATTCCCCCAGAAGCTTTCCGGTGCCCGGTGCAAATCTTACCACGCCGTTTCCTCAATGCCGGTCCTTTAAAGCTGTGTGGACTTTAACTCCCAGAATTCCCCAGCCAGCCATGCTGGCTGGGGAATTCTGGGAATTGAAGTCCACCTGCCTTAAATGTCTCTGAGTTGGACAAACACTTTCTAACAGATTAATACATTTATTATTGTTGTTGTTATTTTTCTTTCTCTCTGCAGCTCTTCCTGTGCTGTCTTTTAAATTTGCAGGATTCGGGTCTCTTGTGCGAGGTAAGCCCACCCCACCCCCTCACCCCCCACCCCCTTCAAAACTTAAAACAGAGGAGAAATTTCCCGACAGTTAAAACAATTAATCAGTGGAGCAGAATTTGCCTCCAGAAGTTGTGAATGCCCCAACACTGGAAGCCTTTAAGAAGATGCTGGATAGCCATTGGTCTGAAACGGTATAGGGTTTCCTGCCCAGGCAGGGGGTTGGACTAGAAGACCTCCAGGGTCCCTTCCAACTCTGCTATTGTGTTGTATCTTTCTTTACGCAACGTGTCATCTGGGTACAAGCATCTCTGTGCCACATCAAATACAAATGCAGTAGCAGAGTTGGAAGGGACCTTGGAGGTCTTCTAGTCCAACCCCCTGCCTAGGCAGGAAACCTTATACCGTTCCAGACAAATGGCTATCCAGCATCTTCTTAAAGGCTTCCAGTGTTGGGGCATTGACAACTTCTGGAGGCAACTTCTGTTCCACTGATTAATTGTTCTCACTGTCAGGAAATTTCTCCTCAGTTCTAAGTTTCTTCTCTCCTTGATTAGTTTCCACCCATTGCTTCTTGTTCTGCCCTCAGGTGCCTTGGAGAATAGCTTGACTCCCTCTTCTTTGGGGCAACCCCTGAGATATTGGAAGACTTCTATCATGTCTCCCCTGGTCCTCCTTTTCATTAAACTAGACATACCCAGTTCCTGCAACCGTTCTTCGCATGTTTTAGCCTCCAGTCCCCTAATCCTCTTTCTTGCTCTTCTCTGCCCTCTTTCCAGAATCTCCACATCTTTTCTACATCTTGGCAACCAAAACTGAATGCAGTATGCATCGTTCTTTATTTCCCCATCTTTCACATTCATATTAACATGATTTCCCTAAGTTTAGCATTGCAACATATGAAGCATTTGAACCTTATGAAACCCTCCATTTTTCTCCTTCCTATCTTCCAGTAATAATATATCAACTTTAAACATCGTCATTCTCATCACACCCATGCTAACCGTTTTATATCTTTTATCTAAGTGCATTGTCTACATTATTTTTTTTATTTTCCAAACTCCTTTTCTTTTTCTCTCTCCAGCCATTG
This sequence comes from Thamnophis sirtalis, assembly GCF_051295495.1. NCBI lineage: Eukaryota > Metazoa > Chordata > Lepidosauria > Squamata > Natricidae > Thamnophis > Thamnophis sirtalis. Next base: position 46,748,696 of record NW_028261395.1, read on the forward strand.
GTTAAAAATGCTTCCCAAATAATAGGATATTCAGTTTGCTCTCAAGTCTCCTTAACGGCTAAATGTTAATCTGTTCGTTTCTGCACATTCTTAATATTTTCCTTATCATTTTTTTTTTCCCTTCCAGGTGGAAGCCGAGCGGCTTTTCAGCAACATCCAAGAAATTATCCGGATTCATCGCCTGCTCTGGAGGACGGTCATGGCCCCCATTTTGGAGAAGGCCCGGATGAGCCAAAACTTGCTAGACCCCACCGATTTGTCCGCGGGGTTCAAGACGGTGAGGGGGGAGGGGGGAGAGGAGGGCTTTTTGAGTGGGTGGGTGGGTAGACGGTGGGGTAGGGTCTTAGAGGCCCTTGCAGTATGCTCAGCATTTGGAGTTGAGCTTGGAAGCAGACGCCTGGCCTGGGGAAGAGGAGAAGGGTCAGTATATAATCAGAGGGGGAAACCCCTCTCCCTTCTAGAGCTGATGATGTAACCTAGTTGGGTCGTGAGATGTCTGCAAGGAAAGCACCAAGCTCAGAGAGTAGCAAGGACCCCGCAGTCCTCCTCTTCTTCTTCCTCCTCCTCTCCTTCTTTCTTCCGTCCGTCCTTCCTTTCCTCCTCCTTTACCTCCTCTTTCCTTCTCTTCCTCCCCCTTTCCTTCCTCCCCTCCTCCTCCTCCCTCCTCTCCACAAACCCTTCTCCCTTCTAGCACTGATATTGTTCCCTAGTTGGGTCATGATACATCTGCTGGAAAAGCCCCCCAGCTCAGAGAGCACCAAGGACCCCACAGTTCTCCTTTCCTCCCTCTGTTCCTCTCTGCAAACCCCACCTGCCTTCTAGCACTGATGATGCTACCTAGAGGGGTCATGAGATGTCTCCAAGAAAACCATCCAGAGAGACTCAGGAACCGACAATCATCCTCCTCCACCCCCCTCCCACCCCTCCTCCATCATCCCATAACCCCACCTTGCCGTCTAGCACTGATGACGCTACCCAGTTGGGTCATGAGATGTCTTTAAGAGAACCATCAATCTGAAGAGTATCAAGGACTCCCCAATCCTCCTCCTCCTCCTCCTCCTCCTCCTCTCTGCAAATCCAACTCCCTTCTAAGCACTGATGACGCTACCCAGTTGGGTCACGAGACGTCTGCAAGAAATCCACCAAGCTCAGAGACCACCGGGAGCCCCCCAGACCGAAGTATTTATTCAGCAGCAGAGAAGGGGCGAGAAACAGCCCACCTAGAGGTGCCCACTCGGGCAATGCTAGATAATCCCAGCTTCTGCCCACCTCCCCTAAACCACGGTTTAACTCTGGGTCTCTCTCTCTCTCTCCCTCCCCCTCCCTGCAGTTCGGCTCCCGCTTCCAACCTTACGTCCGTTACTGTATGGAAGAGGAAGCCTGCATGGAGTACATGCGGAATTTGCTCCGGCAGAATGAACTTTTTCGCCTCTACGTGACGGTAAGGAGAAGCAAGGGTGGATGTGTTGTGGCCGGCCAGGAGATCCGGACAGTGAGGAGGATTGGGGAGGAAGATGGGCCAGTCCTGGAGTCTGGGGGAGGCTCTGAGGAGGGCTCAGTGTCGGAGGCAGAGAGGGGGCCAGGGCCGTCTGACGGTTATCAGCTGCCTTCGGAGTCAGACATCAGTGAGGCAGAAGAACAGCTGGAGCCTGTTCCCAGTGTGTCCATGCGCAGAGCTGCCAGACGAAGGGAAGAGCTAAAGAACAGGGGTGGACTTGGGAGGAAGGCCACAGGGGGGACGGTGAATGGCCCCTCCCAGAGGGAATAAAAGAGGGAGCGTCAGGGGAGTGGAGCTTGCAGGAGACCATTAATTCATTTAATTGGTTCGTGACTCTCCGAGGCTCCTGGCCAAGTTCTGCAGAGATCGGCCTGGCAGCTCTCCAAGCCAGATGAGGTCTGTGACCGTAAATCCTCCCTCGAAAGACTTTGCTGGATGTGAAGGAGCAGAATTCACTCAACAAAAGGGGTTTTTGTCGGGACCAGGAGTTGGCTTCAGGCTCTCGGGAAGCCTCGCTCAGAACGGGATGTTTCCCACCCGAGGCCGATGCAGAAAGTCCTCTCCTTACGACCCTCAGTACAGCGCAGATTCTGCTGTTCCGGGACTCGGAGTCCGCGGGGGGTCTCCTTTTTTCGGTGGGCCCCCCCGTCGGTGACGAGACTCTTCCCATCCTCTCTTCCTCTGGCAGTGGGCCGAGAAGCACAAACAGTGCAACCGCCTGAAGCTGACCGACATGTTGGTGAAGCCGCACCAGCGCCTGACCAAGTACCCTCTCCTCCTGAAGTCCGTGCTGAAGAAGACCGAGGACCCCGAGGGACGAGAAGCCGTCGTCGGCATGGTAAGCGGACAAACCAAGTTCCCGGATGATGGCTAGAAGTGGTAGGGTGTGGGGAGGAGGGTTGGCCTGGGCCTTTCAACACACTGTTTTAACAAAACTCTCCGAGGAACGAAGGATCAGAACGGATCAAGGTGCGAGGTCTCCTGCGCAAGCAGGGGGGGGGGGTTGGGCTGGATGACCTCACGGGTCCCCCTTCCGACTCTGTTATTCTGTAATCCCAGATCAATTAACCCCGTGGAAGAAATTGCCTCCAGAGGTTGTGGCTGCTCCATCACTGGAGGTTTTCCGAGGAGAAGACTGGGGAGCCATTTGCCCTGGATTGTAGAGAGTGTCCAGCCCGAGCAGGGGGTGGGGGGTTGGGCTGGATGACCTCACGGGTCCCTTCCGACTCTGTAATCTGCATTTTCCACAGCTGGGGGGGGGGGGGAAGGCCAAACCAGGTCGGATCTCCTCTTGCCCGGGAAATAAGATCAATAAATAAGATAAGGGAGCAGATAATCCTGGCTCAAAATGCTTTTTATTCTCTTTTCTTCTTTTCGAGAGATAAGAAAAGAGGGAAAAGCCTTCGTGGCCTTTGATAAGCCGACTTTCTTGGTTAATCTGGGAATTCAGAAACCGGGGGGGGGGAGGGGAAGCTGGATTTTCTAATCCACCCTGAGTTAACCTAGGGATCTTCCTGCCACTTTGACACCAATTTTTGAGAGAGGGATGATTTTATTTTATTTTTAAAAAAAACTTCCTCAATCTGCTTTTGCCTCGAACGGGCAAAAAAAATCCCTTTTTTTTGGGTGGCAATTTTGTACTGCGAACACCAAGACGGAAAAATGGAAGAGAGCAAATGCAATTAAGGAACGGAAATGAATGTTTCAGAGGGAGGTGAAATTGGGCCAACCACCGGGAGGCTGGGAATTCTAGTTCCTCTTTAGGCATGAAAGCTAGTTGGGTGACTTTGGGCCACCCACCGGGAGGCTGGGAGTTCTAGTTCCTCTTTAGGCATGAAAGCTAGTTGGGTGACTTTGGGCCACTCACCGGGAGGCTGGGAATTCTAGTTCCTCTTTAGGCATGAAAGCTAGTTGGGTGACTTTGGGCCACTCACCGGGAGGCTGGGAATTCTAGTTCCTCTTTAGGCATGAAAGCTAGTTGGGTGACTTTGGGCCACTCACCGGGAGGCTGGGAGTTCTAGTTCCTCTTTAGGCATGAAAGCTAGTTGGGTGACTTTGGACCAATCACCGGGAGGCTGGGAATTCTAGTTCCTCTTTAGGCATGAAAGCTAGTTGGGTGACTTTGGGCCAATCACCGGGAGGCTGGGAGTTCTAGTTCCTCTTTAGGCATGAAAGCTAGTTGGGTGACTTTGGGCCAGACACCGGGAGGCTGGGAGTTCTAGTTCCTCTTTAGGCATGAAAGCTAGTTGGGTGACTTTGGGCCAGACACCGGGAGGCTGGGAGTTCTAGTTCCTCTTTAGGCATGAAAGCTAGTTGGGTGACTTTGGGCCACTCACCGGGAGGCTGGGAGTTCTAGTTCCTCTTTAGGCATGAAAGCTAGTTGGGTGACTTTGGGCCACTCACCGGGAGGCTGGGAGTTCTAGTTCCTCTTTAAGAATGAAAGCTAGTTGGGTGACTGTGCCACTCACCGGGAGGCTGGGAATTCTAGTTCCTCTTTAAGCATGAAATCTGAGTGGCTTGAACGTCCAGTCAGTAGGGGACTGGGAGTTCTAGTACCAAATTAAGCATGAAAGCCAGCTGGGTGACGTTGGCCCAATGTCCCTCAGCCTATCCTACCTCACAGGGCTGTTGTTGTGGGGAAAATAGCCGGAAGACGGAGCGTTGTATACATTCCCCACCTCCAGTTATTTGTGAAAATAGAATTTTTAAAAGAATGAATGAATGAATGAATGAATGAATGAATGAATGAATGAATGAAAATACAGCAAGAACATTTGGGGGAAAAGCCACTTGAAAAGTGGGCTCGGATTCACCCTCTTCCAGCTACCTGCCGATCAGTCCCGAAGGCTTAGTAGAGCCTCCGTCTTCCGTCGCAGTCTACCTTGGAGAAACCCAGCTCAGACTCCCGGGGGAGGAAGCGGGTGATTTCTGGCTCTTCTTTCTCCGCAGATCAACGCGGTGGAGCACTTCATCAACCACGTCAACTCCCGCATGCGCCACCACCAGGAGCAGCAGCTCCTGGCCACCACCGTCAACCGCATCGACGCCTACGAGGTGGTGGAGGGCAGCACCGACGAAGTGGACAAGGTGAGGTGGGGGTCTGGTGGGGGGCAGGACGCAAGGAAGTCCCAGGGCTCTTGACACAGGTAGTCCTCGACTTATGACGGGTTGCCTAGCAGTGACTAGAACTCACCGTCTCCTGGTGATTGGCCCAAAGTCACCCTTAAAGAGGAACTATAACTCCCAACCACCTGGCGATTGGCCCAAAGGCACCCACTTGGCTTTCAGGTCTAAGGCAAGACTAGAATTCCCAGTCTCCTGGTGAGTGGCCAAGTCTCCCAGCTGGTTTCATACCTAAGGCGGGACTAGAACTCACTGTCGCCTGGTGATTGGCCCAAAGCCACCCTTAAAGAGGAACTATAACTCCCAACCACCTGGCGATTGGCCCAAAGCCACCCACTTGGCTTTGAGGTCTAAGGCAAGACTAGAATTCCCGCTCTCTTCTACCCCCCACCCCCCACCCCAGATCCTAAAGGAGTTTCAGCGCCTGGATCTGACTGGCCCAATCCCCGGGACGTCGCGAGAGGAGACGCGGCAGCTGCTTCTGGAGGGGCCCCTGAAGATGAGGGAAGGCAGAGACAGCAAGGTGGGTCCCCGAAAAGGCTGGGGGGGGGGCTGGCAAAGGGCCGGGGGGAGGGGCTGGCTCCGCTTTGGGGCCGACGGGAGAAAGGAGGGGCTGCGGGAAGGGATGGGGGCTGGCTTTCTGCTTGCGGGGATGATTGGAACATGTCAATTCTCCAAGTGCCCATTTAAGCGCCCCAAAATTCTCCATTGCAGAGAAAGTGCATCATTTAGCTTTGGTTGGCATTTCCTTCCTTCCTTCCTTCCTTCCTTCCTTCCTTCCTTCCTTCCTTCCTTCCTTCCTTCCTTCCTTCCTACCTACCTACCTACCTACCTACCTACCTACCTTCCTCCCTCTTTCTTCCTTTCTTTCCTTTCTATATTTCTTTCTTATTCCTTCCTATTTTCTTCCTTCCTATCTTCCTTTCTATCATCTCTCCTTCCTACCTTCCTTCATCCATCTTTCTTCCTTTCCTTCCTTCTTCCCTCCTTCCTTCATCCGTCTTTCTTCCTTTCCTTCCTTCTTCCCTCCTTCCTTCATCCGTCTTTCTTCCTTTCCTTCCTTCTTCCCTCCTTCCTTTCTATATTTCTTTCTTATTCCTTCCTATTTCGTTCCTTTCTCCTCCTTCCTATCTTCCTTCCTTCCTTCCTTCCTATCTTCCTTCCTATCATCCTTCCTACCTTCCTTCCTTCCTATCTTCCTTTCCTTTCTTCTTCCCTCCCTCCTTTCTATATTTCTTTCTTATTCCTTCCTATTTCTTTGCTCCCTCCCTCTCTCTTCTGATTCTTCTTCCTCCCTCCCTCCCTCTTTTATTCCTCCCTTTTCTTTCTTTCTTATTCCTCCCTCCTTCCCTCTCTTTCTTCCTTTCATTTCTTCTTCCCTCCCTCCTTTCTATATTTCTTTCTTATTCCTTCCTATCTTCCTTCCTTCCTATCTTCCTTCCTTCCTATCTTCCTTCCTTCCTATCTTCCTTTCCTTTCTTCTTCCCTCCCTCCTTTCTATATTTCTTTCTTATTCCTTCCTATTTCTTTGCTCCCTCCCTCTCCTTTCTGATTCTTCTTCCTCCCTCCCTCCCTCCCTCCCTCCCTCTTTCTTTCTTTCTTTCTTTCTTTCTTTCTCCCTTTTCTTTCTTTCTTATTCCTCCCTCCTTCCCTCTCTTTCTTCCTTTCCTCCCTCCCTCCTTCCTACATTTCTTATTCCTTCCTATTTCTTCCCTCCCTCCTTCCCAGCCACCCACCCACAGACACCCCCAAACCCACCGGGGGTCCCCAGGGGTCCCCATGGCAGGAGGTCCCTCCCCTTCTCCCACCTCCCCCTCCCCTCCCCGCCTGCTCCTGACCCCCCTCTCTCCCTCTCTCTCTCTCTCTGGCCAGATGGACGTCTACTGCTTCCTCTTCACCGACCTCTTCCTCATCACCAAGCCGGCCAAGAAGGCCGAACGCACGCGGGTGGTCCGGCAGCCCCTCCTCATTGATAAGCTGGTGTGTCGGGCACTCCGGGACCCAGGTAACACACACACACACACACACACACACACACACACACACACACACACCACAGTACGACTCTCCCCATCTGAATCCCCAACTTTAAAAACGTTCCTTTACTCGCCGTATTAAGAGGTCCTGATCCCCGGCCGTCCTCGACTTACGACCACAATGGTGCCCTCCCTGCCCCCAATTTACGTTTGTTAAGCGAGGCAGCTATTCAGCGAGCTTTGCCCCTGGTTACGACCTTTCCTGCCCACCGTCGTGAAGCGAATCGCTGACGTTCTTTAGCAAGGCGGGGCGAGGTTTTCAGTGCCCTTGTCATTTTGGTCGCTAAATGAATGTGTTGTAAGTCGGGGACTGCCTGTAGGGTTTTTTAAAGCTTTTTTTTTTGTCTGTCTGTCTCTCTCTCCCCTCCACCCCCCCAAAGGATCCTTCCTGCTGATCTACCTGAACGAGTTTGGCAGTGCCGTCTCTGCTTACACCTTCCAGAGCAGTGGGCAGTCGCTCTGCCGGAGCTGGGTGGAGGCCGTCTGTAACGCTCAGGTAGGCAGTGCTGGGCTCTGGAGGATCTTCCCCAGGGAGGACAGAGGATTCTCTCCAGCTGAAGGCTGATTAGGGTAATACAGCGTTTCTTTCTTTTTCTTTTTCTTTCTTTCTTTCTTTCTTTTTCTTTCTTCTTTCTTCTTTCTTTTTTCTTTCTTCTTTCTTTCTTCTTTCTTCCTCCCTCCCACCTTCCTTCCTTCCCTTTCTGATCGTTCCTTCCCTCCCTTTCCTTTTTTCTCCTTCCTTCCTTCCTCCCTCCCTCCTTCCTTTTTTCCTCCCTTTCAGATCCTTCCTTTCCTCCATTTCCTTTTTCTTCTTCCCTCCCTCCTTCCCTTCTTTCCTTTTTTCTCCTTCCTCCCTCCCTTCCTCATTCCTTCCTTCATATATGTTAGGAGATTATATATACATATACATATACACGTACGTACGTATGTACATACATACATACATAGATACATACATACATACATACATATATGTTGTATTTTTGCTGATAAATAAATAAAGAGAGACTAGTATAGATCTATTTCAAGCTATTTAGCTCTCATCAGCTAGCCATAACCCATGCTGGGATTCGAACCTGAGCTGTATTGCATCTTAGGCAGATGTGTTAACCATTAAGCCACAAGGTTCTCCTCCTTATCAGCTATATATATATTCCTTGTGTTTTTCGAGAGATTCTCTCTCTCTGTGACGCTGCTCTGCTCCCCCCTCCCACAGAATAAGCTGCAGCAGCTGCGCCTGCAGGAGCTCCAACGCAACCAGCGGCTTCCTCAGGTGGTGGAAGCCAAGGTGGAAGAGGAGGAGGAGGAGGAAGGGGAAGGGGAGGAGGAAGGCAACAGGGACTCCTCGGAAGCCAGTTCCCCTCCCACCCTCCGGAAAAGCACCAGCAGCTTGGACTCCCAGCAGTGGTGAGTCCCGGGGGTGGGGGTGGGGGGGGAGGGAGGTAAAAAGTGTCACTGGAGGTGACCCTCACCCAACTTGCAAGGTGACCCTCACCCAACTTCCCCTCTTGGTTTGCAGCCTCTCCGACGGGTCCACCGACACCATCTCGGTGATCGCGGCCGAAACCGGTGAGGAATTCCATTCGCCTTCCTTTGACGGCAGCCAGATCCTCCTCCCGCTGGAGGAATTGAGCACCGGCCCCCTCCCCAATCCCGTCACGCCCTCCTCAGAGACGGAAGACCCTCTCCCCGACACCCCCGGAGCCTTGTCGAAACCGGAACCCAGCCCCTGCAGCTGCTCGTCCTTCGACAGCGCCTACGGGACCCTCTCGCTCGGCTCGCTACACGAACTCGGGGAACCGTCGCTGCCACAGGGGGATACGGCGGCTGAGGAGGAGGAGGAGGAAGAGGAGGATGTCGCCAAGACAGGTTCCCCCAAGCTGCGTCGGCGGACGCCCGTCCAGCTCCTGCCCGCCAAGACCAAGGTGCTGAAGTCCAAATCCGAAGCCAACCTTGCGCAGGTGCTATCGCCCTCGTTATTCCTCGTCCAGAGTCAAAGTTTGTCCGAACTTTCTCCGGCGGTCATGCTGTCCGGGAGTCCCTCCGTGCAGGAGCCCCAAGGCCAGATCCTCTGCAGGGTCTTTAGCAGCAGCAGCAATAACAGCAGCACTTCCGAACTCTCCGAAGCCGAGGAGACGTCATCGCCGGGAATCTGCGTCTCTCCGGGGTTGGCGGTCGCCGTCTCGAGCGGACCGCCGTCACCATGCTGGCCGGACGAGGAGAATCCGAGCGAGGAGCTGTCGGAGGAGCAGCAGGCATTTTCCGACCCGTCGGCGATTCAGCACCGGAAGTTGACGTTGGGCCAGCTGTACCGCCTCCACACCACGTTGCTGCTCAACTCCACGCTTACGGCCTCGTGAGTGTGGCTGGCGGGTGGGAGCCCGGCTAAAGGACCCCTGAGCTGTCCTCTTGAAGGGGGGAGGGGAGGGAGGCAGGATGCTGAATTGTGGGGATTAAAATTCAGACACTCGTATTCAGATCACCGGTCTCATATTTATGACGGTCGCAGTGTTCCAGAGTCACGCAATCCCCTTTTGCCACCTCCTGACCAGCAACGTCAACGGGGAAGTCGGATTCACTGAACAACCGTGTGACTCGCTTAACAAAAGCAGGGGTTCCATTGGTAGCGGTGGCAAGAAAGGTTGCAAAGTGGGCCAAACTCACTTAAGAACCGCCTTCCTCAACCACAGAAATTGGGGGGGTCACGTGACCAGTGAGATACGGCAAGGGCCGTAAGTGTGAAAAGCGGTCATAAGTCCCTTCCTTCCGTGCCGAATGGTTGTAACGTCTTATTTTCTCGTCTCTTGCAGGGAGGTATGAGGAGCGTCGGAAGAAGAGAACCGAATGCAGGACAGAGGTCCGGTTCTGTGGTCGCACCCACCCCCCGCGGGCATCAAGACCACCCCGCCGCCCCAAGGGGGGTGGGCAGAAGGACAGAGTACAGCACCCCAAACGGGGACCACTTTTCTGCACGGGCGTGATCCCAATCGATGTGTTTGCGGCCGCTGTGCACCCTTGGCCCGAGGACAGGACCGACAAAGGAAAAGTGGGGGGCAGGAAGGTAGGGCCCCCCAGAGTGCCCCCCCCAGCAACAACTTCCCAGGAACTTCAAATTTGAACCCCAAGTTTTCCCTTTTGCACTGTTTCAATTCCTCCTGGTTCAATTCTCCTCTCTGGACACAAAGGATGGAGGATTCAAGTGGAACTCCGTGCGATGCTTTCTCCATTGTTTTTCTCCCTCGCCTCTTCCTCCCTCTAAATACGGCTCCCTCGTTACCCCAAATCTCCCCATATCAAGAATTGAGTCTTGTTACTCCCCTTTGGACGTGCGCCTCGCTGGCCATGGTCACCCCTCCCCAAATCCACTTTCCAGACCACCTAAAATTTGCTCGTCCGTGCCACGCGCAGTGCTCAATCCTCAGAGCTCCAAGAAGGGACTTTCCAGCCTCGATTATCCTGCCTGGACAATAGGTATGACACACACACACCCTAATCCTGTTCCCGTAGCGGTACGGGGTCTCCCCATCGAGCAGGAGAAAAATAAAGACTCCACGTCAACAAAATAAACAAGTGTTGTTGTACAGAACAACGTAGAGGTCATCTAATCCAACCCCGGCATCCTGAGAGTGGGAGGGGAAGGGGTTTGAGCCGAGGTTGGCTGTTTTTCGGGAAAGAAAGGAGAAAGAACCGGAAGGTCGGAGAAGGGAAACGAGAAAGATAACCAAAGTGATCCGAGGAACGAGAGAGCAAGACGGTGGCGGGAAGGATGAAGGTTTTGCAAGCTGGGCGTATCGGAAGAAGGGAAAACGGAACAGCGGCCGGTTTGAGTTAACGACAAAATTGACATTGAAGTCATCTTTGGGGACGTCCGTGTGCCCCTTGGGGACCTTCCAGTTTTGGGGTGACAATTGTCCCGGTTTTCATTCTATGGCTGACGTCTTCCGTGGACGAAAAACTAAATTGGGGCCCCGCTCGGACACTGGACCAAAGCCCACCCACAAATATATCGGCCGCTCGACATAACTCTGAAACGATGCATTTTGTCCCCTAGCAACCCCCCCCCCATTTTTTTAAAAAAATCAGGGTGTGTTGCGTTTTGCGTTGGCTTATAACGCTTATTTATTGCGCTTGTATTCTCGCGGGCCCGCCCCCCCCACCAACCCCCCCGTTTCTCAATCGGGCAGGAGAAGGGGTGGTGTAACTAGTTCAGTTTCTTTCCGACCATGGGGTGCCATGGCATTTGTGGCTTCCCTCCCCAGAGAGGCTGTGGGGAGGGGTCTTGATTTTGCAACCCTCCCCCCCTTTTTTTTGGCAAATGTGATTCGCTTGGCGTAATAATTGGTTCCCCCCCCCCATTAAAGGCCGGTTAAATCTTAACGCATTTTATTTTCTGTCCTGGGGTGCAGTTGTGGAGGAGGGATTGGGGTGGGGTGGGGGGGAGGTTGTGGCTGGGTTTGGGCACGACAGCAAACCATCATTGCTTGTGGGGTTCGGGTGGGAAATCCAGCCCATGGCGGCTTGCTCAACAAACCAGGTTTTGGATGCGCGACACAACCAGCCGGGTTTCCCCTGATGGGGCCCTTCCTCTTTCCTTTGGTGGAATTCATTGCCAGAATTGCTGCTTTGGCAGTCCTTGACTTACGACCATTCGTTTAGTGACGGACGTTACAGCGGCACCGGAAAAAAAGCCGACGTAGGGCTGTTTTTTCCCCACTTAACGGCGTTCGCAGATTCTCCTGTAATTCCAAATTCAAGACACTTGGCAAACGGCTCCTATTTTATGACGGTGGCAGTGATCCCCTTTGGCGACCTTCTGACGAGCAAAGCCAATGGGGAAGCGGGGCTTCACTTAATGACTGCCCGATTCACTTAATGACGGTGGCGAAAAAGGCCCTAAAATAGGAAGACGGCTCTCTTAACAACCCCACCTTTGCTTAGAAGAACGGAAATTCTGCTCCCAGTTTTATAAGAGCCAAGGTGGCGCAGTGGTTAAATGCAGCACTGCAGGCTACTGCTAGATCAGCAGTTCAGCGGTTCAAATCTCACCGGCTCAGGGTTGACTCAGCCTTCCATCCTTCCGAGGTGGGTAAAATGAGGACCCGGATTGTTGTTGGGGGCAATATGCTGACACTCTGTAAACCGCTTAGAGAGGGCTGGAAGCCCTATGAAGCGGCATATAAGTCTAAATGCTGTTTTCTGTTCTGTTCTATTTATTTCTATTTATTTCTATTCTATTCTATTTATTTCTATTCTATTCTATTTATTTCTATTCTATTCTATTTATTTCTATCCCATCCTATTCTATGCTATTCTATTCTTATTTCTATTCTATTTATTTCTATTCTATTTATTTCTATTCTATTTATTTCTATCCTATCCTATCCTATTCTATTCTATTTTCTATTCTATTCTATTTATTTATTTCTATTCTATACTATTCTATTAATTTCTATTCTATTAATTTCTGTCCTATTCTATTTATTTCTATTCTATTTATTTCTATCCTATTCTATTCTATTCTATTCTATTTTCTATTCTATTCTATTTATTTATTTCTATTCTATACTATTCTATTAATTTCTATTCTATTAATTTCTGTCCTATTCTATTTATTTCTTGAGCCGAGGTGGCGCAGTGGTTAAATGCAGCACTGCAGGCTACTTCAGCTGACTGCAGTTCTGCAGTTCGGCTGTTCTAATCTCACCGGCTCAGGGTTGACTCAGCCTTCCATCCTTCCGAGGTGGGTAAAATGAGGACCCGGATTGTTGTTGGGGGCAATATGCTGACACTCTGTAAACCGCTTAGAGAGGGCTGGAAGCCCTATGAAGCGGTATATAAGTCTACTGCTATTGCTATTGCTATTGGTCGTAAGCCGAGGACCGCCTGTAATCAATGATGCCAGTCCGATGCCCCTTTTCAACCACAGTTATCTGGGGCGATCACCCCCCTCTTTTTCTACGAGGGAGGGGGGAAACCCCTAAGGCCCGTGCGTCAGTCGCGGCCTCCTTCACTCATAATTTCCAATCCCTATTTCACCCCCTTGCAAACCGAGCTTTTCAATCCATTTGCATAAAAGGCGGTGGTGTTTTTTCTTCATCTCTGCCCCCTTTTTTTCGAGAAAAAAAACCTCGCTCTTTAGCAAAGTTCACCAAGTCACATTCTCAAAACACACACACACACAAAAAATAATAATTCCGGCACGTTTAGCTTCCTCTTAACTTTTTTTTAGTTCGTCTTCCTCTGGAACCCTAAAAGAATATTTTTTTTCGCCCCGAATCCGGTCTTTTAAAAAACGAAAAGAGAGGAAGGAAGGAAGTTTTTTTCAACCTCACCTGCCTCTTAATTTTTTTTTTTAATTAATATTTCTCTTTTCCCCCAACTTTTTCAAAAGTTTCCCGCTGGAACTCTTTTAAATGCACTTTTAAATGTTATTTCATTTTTGGGTTCTTCTTTTTAAAAAAAAATTGCATTTCCTTTCAGGTTGCCTCTGAAGGTTGGTGTTCATTTTCCCCCCGGAGACATCTGGGGGGGGACACGGCTTGGTGGGCTGTTGGGGGTGAGGGCTGGTTTCCTGAGCCTTGTGGTGTTGTGGTGTGTGTGTGTGTGTGTGTGTGTGTGTGAACATTGGTCGTAGTGTCTTTTCACCGCGAGCGATGCGCAGTGGGGGTGACGTGCCTCAGCTGCTGCGGTAAGCACTCGGCGTGCATCCGATTTTGCAAAACTTCATTTATGCAGACGGAAAAACTGCCGGGGTTAATTCACAACCAGGCGCGAGGTTGATTCAGCCGAGTCTCAGCTGTCTTCCGTCCAAAAAGGTAAGTGAGATTTTCCTGCCATTTCTTGCTCTGATTCTTTGGCAAAGGGGGCTTCTGGTTTTCTGCCTCGTTCTAACAGGAGCCTTGAGAATATGGGGTGTCTCAGGGATGAGATGAGCTCCCCCCTTGGTTTGAGTTTCGTCCCTGCTCCCCACCTGTCTCAATTTAATTGGCAGGGGTTTTTCCCCCCTCATTTGAAAAAGAATCTAAAAACCGACCTCTCTTAAAAAAATCTCGGTAAGTACTTTTTCAAAATCTTTTTAAAAAACTTTTTAAATTAAAAAGTTAAATTTAAAAATTTAATTTTTAAAAGTTAAAAAAGAAAAACTTTAAAGCCCTTTTTCGAAACCGTTTTAAAAAGACTTTTAACACTAAACTGGAAACTTTAAAACTTTTTAAGAACCGGTAAAAACTTTTTAAAACTCTTTAAAAACTATTTTCAAACCTTTTAAAAAAAAAACCTCTTTAAAAATCTTAAATACCTTGGGAAAAGTGTTTTTTTTAATTCTTGTAAAATCTTTAACAATATTTTTGAAGTCTCAAATATCTCTTCAAGTATCCATTTTTGGAGAGTTGGTTTGGGGATTTAAAAAAGATAATGGGTTTTTTTCCCCCCACTTTGGGAGAATTCTGGTGGTTTTAATAAATGCACAGAGAATGATATCTAAAGGGCATCCCTTTCTGAAAACTTTTTTTTTGGGGGGGGGTGTTGGCAAAGGAAGCCAATAGATCTTGTGAAGTGGAAGCAGGAATGAGAAATGGGAAGCAGGATAGTGCAAGTGGAAGGGATACCCAAGGATCATCTAGTCCAGCCCTCTGTAGCATGCAAGACAGCCAGTAACTCCACACATGAGAAGGTATTGTCCTATTTCTTTCAAGCCACCAAAGATGGAAAACTTCCATGGCTGGATAATTGAACGTTAGGAAGGTGGAGATATTTGGACTCAACACACGTCAAAGTGTTTTGACAACCTGAAATACAACTTAATTTCAACAACCAAGTTGACAAGTTGTTAAGTGACACAAGCCCTTAAACTTTGCTTTTGAGGTTCTTAGGTGTGTCCCATGTCAGCTAAACCTAGTTCCCGGATTCAGTTCAGTTCAGTTTATTGTATTTGTATGCTGCCCTTTTCCCCCGAAGCGGGACTCAGGGCGGCTCACAACTCGAACCGGGGAAGGGGGATACAAACAAAAATTTAAAAAACAAACATAACAATATATTCAGGATCCTGCAAAAGGCTTGCGTTTTTTATTGTGCTCTGATACTAGCTTTCTCCCCTAGGGTTGCAATATTGCAGTTGCAATTCTGCCAAAGGGCCACCAGAGGGCCACCAAAGTGGCACCCATTGGCGCCCCCTGATGGTCATCTGGATTATTGCAGCTGAGATTTGCAACTATCCTATTCCTTTTACAAATTGGGGGCATTCCCGATCCCAGCCTGATTGGAAAAAGGGGCCGTTTGTAACGGATGGGGAGACTTCGCCAACCTGCCACGTTAATCCTGGCCAAGATACTAGTCCTCATTATTTTTATTTTATTTTTTTTTGCACTCCATGTTTGCAGAGTAAGATAGGCCTGGACTGTCCTTCCCGGCAAATACGTTAAGGTCACGAAGAGAAAAACAAAGCTGTTGGTTCCATGCATGGGAGGTGTAAACCCTGTGCAAACTGCCCCCTCCTCCTCTCTGTGCGGGAAAGAGTTAAACGGGGGAGGAGATCGTCTTTCGGGAAAGGAAGTAGATTTAATCTGGAGCTGACTGTACCCCCCGATAAGGATCTCCAAGGGCAGGGCCCACACTACGGGGTAATCTATTTTGGAAATAGGATGTGAGCTTTGATGCTCAAAGCAGGCCGAATGGCTCTAGAAACGCTTGCTTGCATCTTCCAATTTAGATTTTGTTTTTATTTGTTTCCTAGTTACGATTTGATGGATTATTGTTAACCTTCACTATCACAAAGTGTTGCATCTTTTTATTCTTGATGAACGTATTTTATTCTCCTTATGTGCACAGAGAGCCTACGCACCAAGGACAATTTCTTTCCGTGTCCAATCACACTTGGGCCAATAAAGAATTCTATTCTTCTCTACTCTGTTCTTCTATTCTATTTTATTTATACTGTTTTGTTTGCTTTTTAGTATAATTTGATTGCTCATTAGTAACCTATGACTTTCACTAAGTGTTGTATCTTTATGAGTCTTGATGCATGTATTCTATTCTATTTTTCTTTATGTACACAGAGAGCATCGGCACCAAAGACAAATTCCTTGTGTGTCCAATCACACTTGGCCAATAAAGGCTTCTATTCTATTCTATTCTATTCTATTCTACTCTACTCTACTCTACTCTACTCTACTCTACTCTACTCTACTCTACTCTACTCTATATTCTATTCCTTATTTTATTCTACTCTACTCTCTGTTCTGTTCCATTCCAATCTACTCTACTCTACTTTACTCTCCATTCTATTCTATATTCTATTCTATTCTACTCTACTCTACTCTACTCTACTCTACTCTATTCCTTATTCTATTCTATTCCATTCCATTCTATTCCATTCCATTCTATTCTATTCCTTATTGTATTCTATTCTACTTTACTCTATTCCTTATTCTATTCTATTCCATTCCATTCCACATTCTATTCTACTCTATTCCTTATTCTATTCCATTCCATTCCATTCCACATTCTATTCTATTCCATTCCACATTCTATTCTATTCTATTCTATTCTTTATTCCATTCCATTCCATTCTATTCCTTATTGTATTCTATTCTACTCTATTCCTTATTCTATTCCTTATTCTATTCCATTCCATTCCACATTCTATTCTATTCTATTCCATTCCACATTCTATTCTATTCTTTATTCTATTCCATTCCATTCTATTCTACTCTATTCCTTATTCTATTCTATTCCATTCCACTCCACATTCTATTCTATTCCATTCCACATTCTATTCTATTCTATTCTATTCTTTATTCTATTCCATTCCATTCTATTCTACTCTATTCCTTATTCTATTCCTTATTCTATTCCATTCTATTCCATTCCATTCCACATTCTATTCTATTCCTTATTCTATTCTGTTCTATTCTAAAAACTACACACACACACACCCTCTGAATTCTTGGTATGATGTTAGAAAAGCGGTAAACCCGTTTCCAAAGGCATAGCACTAAAAGAAAAACGACGGGGAGGGAAGAGGGAGGGGGGAGACCAAATCTGAATGCCAGCCGTTAATAACTTTTTTTTTCCTGACTGGCTGCAGCTAAAAGTTTCCGCTTTACTGAAATCGCTCTGAATTTTCCTGGGCAGAGAAACCGTCTGTCGGCGCGTTCCAAATACCATGCAGAATTAAATCAGAGTCGAAGGCAAAAACTATGCTTAAAGCTCCCATTTAATAAGGCAGGCATGTTGGCATCGCGCTGTGGGATCCCAACTCTGGAAGTTACATCAGGATCCCACCCAGTTAAAAGTTCATGATCTTGTCCCCCACACCCCCACAGTCCATCACATGGTCCAATCTTCTTCTTCCGCGCTGGCGTCTCCACCCAGCTGCTTCCGGTCAGGTGCAAAGGTTTTGGAGACAAAAGTTGACCTTGAGCTTCTAGAAAGGAATTTTTTTATTTTGAAAACAACACATTCTACTCCTTGCTAATCCCCCCCCCTTAATGAGAGTGTGGCAGGCCAAGGATTCTTAAAGGAACCGCTGTAAGGCCTGACAGGCGGCCCCTCTTCAAAAGAGAAACGGTTTCTGGAAAAGAAAATTAAAGAAAGGTTACTCTATAGCAGTTAGACTTATATACCGCTTCATAAGGCTTTCAGCCCTCTCTAAGCGGTTTACAGAGTCAGCCTATCGCCTCCAACAACAATCCGGGTCCTCATTTCACCCACCTCGGAAGGATGGAAGGCTGAGTCAACCCTGAGCCGGTGAGATTAGAACTGCTGAACTATAGCAATAGCAACAGCAGTTAGACTTATATACCGCTTCATAGGGCTTCCAGCCCTCTCTAAGCGGTTTACAGAGTCAGCCTATCGCCCCCAACAACAATCTGGGTCCTCATTTTACCCACCTCGGAAGGATGGAAGGCTGAGTCAACCCTGAGCCGGTGAGATTTGAACAGCCGAACTGCAGAACTTCAGTCAGCTGAAGTAGCCTGCAGTGCTGCATTTAACCACTGCGCCACCTCGGCTCTATATACCTAACCACCCCTTCCTCCCCCAGGGGGACCCTTTGGCTTATCAGTTGAACTTCTCATGGGATCGTTTCACTAATTTATCTGCTTTTAAAATCCCATCTTTTCACCCATGTAGCTTCAGACAAAGGGTAGCCCTCCCAATGCACCAAATATTGTAAGCGACCTCTATACATCCTGGAATCTAAGATTTTTTTTTTCACTTCATAATGTGTTTCCCCTTCTACCACTACAGGAGGAGGGGGAGCTTGGGTAGATGGCCTTATGCTAGACCCCATTACAGGTTTTAACAAGCTACAATGGAATACTGGGTAAATTTTCCCTAGGATTCTGGATAGGCTGAGTCGAACTGTAACTGGGTTAATTATCTTTTCTATTGGGAAAGGACCTAGGAATTTTGGACCCAATTTCTTGCTAGGCTTCCTCAATCTTATGTAGATACAAAAACTTTGCCCCCCACCCTAAAGGGGGGGGGGTTGGAGGGAACGATGTTTATCAGCTTGCTTCTTGTAGGCTTCTGCCGCATCGATTAGAGCCCTCTTTGTATTTTCCCATCCCTTCTTTAGTGTGTCCATTCCATTCATTCAGAGACACGGAGGAGGGAGGTTCTTTAGGCAGCTCAGTCATGGGAACGAACTCCATGCCACTGGTAATCTGGAACGGAGTTAAACCGGTACTGCTGTGGACCACATTCAGCGAAGGGTAGTTAAGTCTGACCAGTTGTCTTGCTGATAAGTCCACATAACACCGGAGGTATTGTCCCACCATCGCATTGGCCCTCTCGGCTGCGCCATTTGTGCTGGGATGAAATGCTGAGCTGAGTCCCTGTGTGGACCCAATTCATCTGAGGAACTCTCTCCAGAACTTGGCGGTGAACTGAACTCCGCGATCGGAAACGACCCTTTTTGGCACCCCGTGCAGGCGATAAATGTGTTTCACAAGAATTTTCGATAATTTCTTTGCGGATGGCAGCCCCGAGCAAGCGATGAAATGCGCTTGCTTGGAAAACAAATCAACCACTGTCCAGATTACTCTTATTACCGCCGCTGTCTGGAAGCTCGACGATGAAATCCATGGCCATCTCTTCCCATGGTCAGCTGGGGCTGGCCACTCGTTGTAGTAGTCCAGGGGGGCTTTCCCGGCCGGGTTTTCATTGCGGCACAAGTAGCACAGCTTTTGACATAATCTCCCACCTCCGATTTCATCTTTGGCCACCAAAATTGACGTCTGGTGAGGTGGAGCGTTTTTAGGAATCCGAAGTGGCCTCCTAGTTTCGCATTATGACTCCGCTGTAGCGCTCGCAGCCTCATCCCTGCTGGAACGTATAGCTTGGACCCCTTCCAGGCTAAGCCATCGCTCACTGTTAGGATGTCCTTGTTGTTGTTGAACCACGGGTCCATCCGGAGATAGATAGATAGATAGATATTTTATTTGTATGCCGCCCTTTTCCCTGGGGGGACTCAGGGCGGCTCACAGTTCAGGGGGAGGGAGGACAAACCATGTTAAACACATAAAACAATGCATCATTAAAAGCACAACATTCATACAATTGGGGTGGGGTCAATATCTTTAACCCCAGGCCTGTCGGGACAGCCAGGTTTTAAGGGCTGTGCGGAAGGTCTGGAGGGTGGTGAGGGTACGAATCTCCACGGGGAGTTCGTTCCATAGGGTCGGAGCTGCCACCGAGAAGGCTCTCCTCCGCGTGGTTGCCAGTCGACATTGACCGGCAGATGGAACGCGGAGGAGGCCTAATCTATGTGATCTAATTGGTCGAGTGGAGGTAATTGGCAGTAGGCGGTCTCTCAAGTACCCAGATCCAATACCATGAAGGGCTTTGTAGGTGATAAGTAGCACCTTGAAGCGTACCTGGAGAGCTGCCTTCAGCTCAGTCGTCAACTTATCTTGGCTCTGAGTGGTGACTAGAGCTGCTTTTTGGTGAGAGGGAGAAATGATGGGGTGGACGACTTCTTCCTTCTTACTGTCATATTGCGGTTTTCTCGACAGAGCATCTGCTAACAAGTTCTTTCCTGCTGGGATGTGTTTAAAGTCGAATTTGAACCTTTGGAAATATTGTGCCCGGCGAACTTGCTTAGGGGATAACCTCCGATGGGCTAAAAGAGCTTCAAGGTTTTTTATGATCAGTCCAGACCTCGAATGGTATGTCCCCCCCCCCTTCTAGGAGAGCCGAGGTGGCGCAGTGGTTAGGGTGCAGTATTGAAGGCCCGCTACAGCTGACTGTTATCTGCAGTTCAGCGGTTCTAATCTCACCGGCTCAAGGTTGACTCAGCCTTCCGTCCTTCCGAGGTGGGTGAAATGAGGACCCAGACTGTGGGGGGCGATATGCTGACTCTGTAAACCGCTTAGAGAGGGCTGAAAGCCCTATGAAGCGGTATATAAGTCTAACTGCTATTGCTATGTCTCGAGGTGAGCCTGCTCCACCTGATTGCGAATGCCTCTTTCTCCCAAATGGGCCACCTTCTTTTGGTAGGGGTGAGTTTCTTGGAGATATAAGCGCAAGGCAAGAGGTGGCCTTCTTTAGTTTTTTGCAGTAGTACTGCGGCTATTGCTACATCACTGGCATCCATCTGGATTATAAATGGTCATTCTGGGTCAGGATGCTGAAATATGGGCTCCTGGGCAAGGAGCCATTTTAATTTCTCAAAGCCTTTTTGACAGCCCATTGTCCACTTTAGTGGTTGGTCAGCTTTTGGCTTTGTTGTGGAAGGACCCGTATTTAGTAGCTCAGTTAATGGTAGGACAATTTCAGCGAAAGTCGGGATGAACTGCCTATAAAAATTTGCAAATCCAAGAAAGCTTTGTAGTTGTTTGTGAGTACTTGGAGGCTTCCAATCCAACACCGCTTTTTACTTTTCCTGGATCCATTTCTACTCCTTCGCTGGAGATACGATACCCCAGGTAATCTAGCGAGGCCTTGTGGAACTCACACTTTGACAATTTTGCGTACAGCTCGGCAGCTAGAAGTTTTTTCAGAACTTGACGCACTAGTTGAGCCGAGGTGGCGCAGTGGTTAAACGCACCACTACAGGCTACTTCAGCTGACTGCAGTTCTGCAGTTCGGCGGTTCAAATCTCACCGGCTCAGGGTTGACTCAGCCTTCCATCCTCCCGAGGTGGGTGAAATGAGGACCCAGATTGTTGTTGGGGGCAATATGCTGACTCTGTAAACCGCTTAGAGAGGGCTGAAAGCCCTATGAAGCGGTATATAAGTCTAACTGCTATTGCTATTGCTAGTTTCACATGTTCTTCTAGGGTCTCAGAGAAAATCAAGATGTCATCCAAATAAATGAGTACTCCGCGGTACAGGTGGTCGTGAAGCCCCTCATTTATGTACCGCATGAAAACTGTGGGTGCTCCTTGTAGTCCAAAATGCATGACTTTGTACTGGAAGCTTCCCAGGGGAGTATTAAATGCGGTTTTCCACTCATCCCCTTTTCGGATTCGTATGCGGTCGTGGCACGACAAAACCGCGGTCCACTAAAGCGCGCCCGATTAAAGCGTGTCGCTGACGTCATCAGCAGCGCGACAACAGCGACCGCGGAGAAAAAAGGGCGCTTTAAAAAGTGCTTTGAAAGCAAGCCGATTCACGTTAAGGTAAGGGTTAGGTTTAGTGTTAGGTTTAGGGTTAGGTTAAGGGTTAGGGTTAGGTTTAGGGTTAGGTTAAGGGTTAGGGTTAGGTTTAGGGTTAGCATTAGGTTTAGGGTTAGGTTTAGGGTTAGGTTTAGGATTAGGTTTAGGGTTAGGTTAAGGGTTAGGTTTAGGGTTAGGTTAAGGGTTAGGTTTAGGGTTAGGTTAAGGGTTAGGTTTAGGGTTAGGTTAAGGGTTAGGTTTAGGGTTAGGTTAAGGGTTAGGTTTAGGGTTAGGTTTAGGATTAGGTTTCAGGGGATTAGGTTTAGGTTTAGGGGTTAATTTTAGCTTTAGCGCTCACAGCGTGCTTTTTTCGTCGTGCTCTGATGACGTCAGGTACGCGGTTTCTTTGAGCGCGCTTTAGTCGAACGCGGTTTTGTGGTGGAACCGTATGCGGTAATATGCCTCTCTCAAGTCCAGCTTGGTGAGGATTTTGCCTTTAGCCAAGTGGTTCAACATATCTTTCATGAGGGGGAGAGGATAGGCGGTTTTTTTCCCCCGCATACTGCATTCAAGGCTCGCAGATCTACACAGAGGCGAACTCCGCCATCTTTCTTTCCTCTGAAGAGCACTGGGGCCGCTACTTTCGACTTGGCTGGTTCAATAAAAAAACCCTTTTCAAATTGGTGTCGATGTACTTCCTCAGTTCAGTCATCTCCTTGGGAGTCATAGAGTACATTTTTTTGGTTTCGGTAAGGCTACCCCAGGTTTGAAGTCTATCGCACAATCTGCGGGGGGCGGTGACGTGGAAGGTAGTTTCCGTCTTCCGTACTGAACACCCCCGCCAAGTCCCAGTAGACGCTTTGACACGCGTTGGATCCCCGGAGGTTTGGTGTCTGCTGCGGGGGCTTCAGATTCCAGATGGTTTTGGGCTGTTGGTTCTAATCGTTCCCGGGTGGCCTTTAGGCTCCACGGGTGGTAACGGCCCTAAATCAATGATCAATTTTCTAACACCGTCCTCCCACTTGATAGTAGGTGCCCACTTGTCCAGCCAAGATAATTTACTCCTGCATTTTAGGAGCTACAACGAATATGAGGAACTCATAGTGGCGGCCTATCTTCAACTTTACTAATTTGGTGATCTTTGTGGCCGGAGCGCCCCCAATTATGGTTCCATCTACTTGCTCGAATCGAATAGGGTGGGTTAGGGTGCGTATACCTAACTACTCCACTATTGACATGCTGATTAAGCATCTGGTGTAGCCGGTGTCTATGATCGCCCCAACTTCCCCTTCTACCCCTGTTCTGGACACTTGGAGTTGGGATTTTATGGTAAAGGAAGGAATAGGTGCACTCACCATTGGTTCGTCTTCGGCATTTTCATCCTCCTCTGAAGTGCCAGGGGCTTTTTCAATAACAGGGCTCTCCGCCTCCATTGGCTGCTGTAGTAAACGGCTCTTTTCGGGTCCCTTTCTGGATTTTTTCTTCATCGTGTTGGCAGGTGATTGGCGCTGTTGTGGAACAGGAGCTGGAGCCAGGCATCCTGTTGCTCTGTGTCCCATCTGACCGCATCGGTAACACTTTATAAAGGCCCCACGAGGGGTTAGTGGAGGCCTTTCAGCTCTCTGCCTCTGCGTACGTTGGCCCAAAGGTTTTTTTTGGCAGGGGGTTCCAGTACCAGGCTTTCGATAGGTGTTAATCTCGTGGACTAGTATGATTGCAGTGGTGTACCAATCTTGGAGATGTCCTGGGATGCCCCGTACGGCACAAGCTTCTTTTCTGCTTAGATGTGTTTAAAGCCGAATTTGAACCTTTGGAAGTATTGTGCCCAGCGAACTTGCTTCGAGGATAGCCTCCAATGGGCTAAAAGAGCTTCGAGGTTTTTATGATCAGTCCAGACCTCGAATGGTATGTGTCCCCCCCGCCCCGCTTCTAGGAGATGTCTCCAGGTGAGCATGCTTCCAGAATTGGGATAATGTCAGCCTTCCAAATGCCATGCAGAATTAAATCAGAGTCGAAGGCAAAACTGTGCTTAAAGTTCTAATTTAATAAGACAGGCATGTTGGCATCGTGCTGCGGGATCCCAACTCTGGAAGTTGCATCAGGATCCCACCCAGTTAAAAGTTCATGATCTTGTCCCGCACACCCACAGTCCATCACATGGTCCAATCTTCTTCTTCTTCCGCGCTGGCGTCTACACCCAGCTGCTTCCGGTCAGGTGCAAAGGTTTGGGAGACAAAAGATGACCTTGAGGTTCTAGAAAGGAATTCTTTATATTTTGAAAACAACACGTTCTACCCCTTGCTAACCCCCCCCCCCTTAATGAGAGTGTGGCAGGCCAAAGATTCTTAAAGGAACCGTCCTTTTAAAGTCTTTTGTGGCTCGTTTTATATCCTACCTGGGTTCACACACACAGTCGAAGTTCATGCCGGCAGGTGTTAAAATGTGGGAGAAGAAACGCCGGATGTGAGCGAAGGGCGAAGGTTAAAGGGTACTTGAGAGACCGCCTGCTGCCAATCACCTCCAATAGACCGATCAAATCCCACAGATTAGGCCTCCTCCGAATTCCATCCGCCGGCCAATGCCGACTGGCGACTACCCGGAGGAGAGCCTTCTCTGTGGCTGCTCCGACCCTCTGGAACGAGCTCCCCGTGGAGATTCGAACCCTCACCACCCTCCAGGCCTTCCGCAAAGCCCTTAAAACCTGGCTGTTCCGACAGGCCTGGGGCTAAAGAGCTTTTGCCCACCACCCCCCTCGAATGGTATGGTTGTTGTGTGCTTTTAAATTGTGTATTGTTCTGTTCGTCTTTTTTTATCCCTTATCTGTACCCCCTTCCCTTGACTTGGATTGTGAGCCGCCCTGAGTCCCCTCCGGGGAAAAGGGCGGCATATAAATGCAATAAATTCAATTCAATTCAATTAAAACGAGCGTAAAACCAGAAGGGAGCCTCGTCCCATGGCGAGGTGGCCAACAAACAGGTTTCATCAAGGAATAAAAGAAATGATGCTCTAAAAATAAACCAAGATGTTGTAAGATAAGGAGTGGGACTGTCAGCTTTTCGGCTGCCGTTGAAACGGGGAGGGGGGGGCATGGTATTTGGGTGGGGAATCATGATGTACCGGAGGAGTGTTATTAGGACTTATTACGGCCATCTCTCTGCACATGTGGAAGAAGGGAGCTTCCCCGCCGAGGCCAAATGTCCGGCATTCCAACCTGATGATGCTTTTTGAAGGCATCTCCCACCTGACGGTTGGGTGAATTATGATTGATTGATTTAATTGATTGATTGATTACATTTATATGCCGCCCTTTTCCCCGAAGGGGACTCATAGATTGGACTCATAGATTGGACTATGGACTGGGGGCGCCAAGGGGAGGGGATCGAATCATACATGATATCCATTGCTTTCGCGCCTTTTTTTACTCAGACTCAGCTTTGCTTTGCTACTCGTCGTTTGTAATTAGTGAAAGTACACTTAATTCTGAAGTGGTTTCTTTCTTGATTATTAAACGAAGGAGCACCTGGCAGGGTCGCGGGGGGGGGAGGGGAGGGGGGGGCTTCATTTGTTTCATCTTGATCTTTCTTCTCCAGGAGAGTCCTGAGGAAAGAAATCGAGAAAGGAAGAAGCAGCTGGAAGGTGTGCGATTTTGGGGAGACCTATGGATAAGGAGGCAAGTAGCTATCGGCAAAGCATAAACCACATATTTTTGAAGCGGGGTTCATGGAAAATATAGGGAGTCCTCGACTTACGGCCATCTTCTTCTTCTTCTTCCTCCTCCTCCTCCTCCTCCCTTCCTTCTCCACTTCCCTTTCTCCTTCTCTTTCCTCTTCTTGCTCCTCCTCCTCCTCCTCTTCTTCTTCTTCCTCCTCCCTTCCTTCCCTTTCTCCTTCTCTTTCCTCTTCTTGCTCCTCCTCCTCCTCCTCCTCCTCCTCTTCTTCTTCTTCTTCTTCTTCTTCTTCTTCTTCTTCTCCTCCTCCTCCTCCTCCTCCTCCTCCTCCTCCACCACCACCACCACCACCACCACCTCCTCCTCCTCCTCCTCTTCTTCTTCTTCCTCCTCCCTTCCTTCTCCACTTCCCTTTCTTCTTCTCTTTCCTCTTCTTGCTCCTCCTCCTCCTCCTCTTCTTCTTCTTCTTCTTCTTCTTCTTTTTCTTCTTCTTCTTCTTCTTCTTCTTCTCCTCCTCCTCCTCCTCCTCCACCACCACCACCTCCTCCTCCTCCTCCTCCTCCTCTTCTTCTTCTTCTTCCTCCTCCTCCTCCTCCCTTCCTTCTCCACTTCCCTTTCTCCTTCTCTTTCCCCTTCTTGCTCCTCCTCCTCCTCCTCCTCCTCCTCCTCCTCCTCCTCCTCCTCCTCCTCCTCCTCCTCCTCCTCCTCCTCCTCCTCCCTTCCTTCTCCACTTCCCTTTCTCCTTCTCTTTCCCCTTCACTCAACGATTGCGGCCAGGAAAGTCGTAAAACCGGGGCACAAAACTCACTTCACAAAGGGCGTCGCTTTGCAACGGAAATTTGGGGCTCCGTGGTGGTTCGTAAGTGGAAGATTATCTCGTATTTATCGACCTTGGCAACTCTAAAGATGGATGGACTTCAATTCCCAGAATTCCCCAGTCAGCTGAGCGGGGGAATTCTGGGAGTTGAAGTCCACTCATCTTAAAGAGTTGCTACAATTGTGGAAGCTGGCCTAGACAATCTCCAACCACCTCTCCCCCACCCCCCAAAAAATTCTCTCTGCCTCTTTCCCGTCTCGTGGTGAGGGTTTCGAAGGAACCCTAAAGGTCATCTAGTCCAACCCCGAACTCGAGGCAGGGTTTCTCATCTCCTCTCCTCTTCTTCTAGATCTTCCTGGTGATTTTTTTGCTCTTCTCTGCTGGGTCGCAAGCCCTGGATGGGGTGAAGGATGCCAGGAAGATATTCCGAGAAGTGGAAGGATCGGCTTTGAGGAGGAAAAAAAGCTTGAGATGCGTAGGGCCAGAAAATCAGAGCAACCCTGGTAAGTCATGTGATTTCCCCCCCCTCCCCTCATCGAACAAAAGGGGGTTGGGCCAGATGATCTCTGAGTTCTGTTTGAACAAGAGTCCATGAAAACGAAGGTCGGGTTAAATGTGGGAGTTCCAGTCCTTCCTTAGCTATGAAATCCGGCTGGGTGACTTTGGGCTAATCACCCGGAGACAGTGGATTCTAACCTCGTCTCAGGCATGGAAGCTGGCTGGGGGGCTTTGGGCCAGTCCCCCCCCTCTCTCAGCTCAATCCAACCTTACAAGGTTGTTGTTATGGAGAAAATAGGAGGAGAAAGGTATGTTGCATAGGTTTGCTACCTTGAGTTATTTGTAAAAATGAAGGTGGGATAGATAGATAGATAGATAGATAGATAGATAGATAGATGATAGATAGATAGATGATAGATAGATAGATAGTTTGATAGATAGATAGATAAATAAATAGATAAATAGATGATAAATAGATAAATAGATATAGATAAACAGATAAACAGATAAATAGATAGATAGATAGATAGATAGATAGATAGATAGATGATAGATAGATAGATAGATAGATAGATAGATAGATAGATAGATAGATAGATAGATAGATAGATAATGGATGGAGGGATAGAAGGAAGGAGGGAGAGAAAGAGAGAAATAGACAGACAGACAGATAGACAGACAAACTGATTGATTATGGATGGAGGGATAGAAGGAAGGAGGGAGAGACAGAGAAATAGACAGACAGACAGACACACAAACACACAAACACACACAAACACATACCAGTAGATACTGGTAGGTAGGTAGGTAGGTAGGTAGGTAGGTAGGTAGATAGATAGATAGATAGATAGATAGATAGATAGATAGAGATAGATAGATGATAGATAGATAGATAGATAGATAGATAGATAGATAGATAGATCTAGATGAAAGGAGGGGGGAAGGGAGGGAGTAAGAAAGAGATAAAGGAAAGGAGGGAAGGAAGGAAAGAATAAAGAGAAAGAAAGGGAGGGTGAAGTTAAGGAAGAGAGAGAAAGAGAAAAGGAGGAAGGAAGAAGGGAGGAAGAATCGGAAAGGAGAGGGGGAGGGAGGGAGGGAGGGAGGAAGATGGAGAGGGCAACTTTTAAGCCTTACTCATTGCTCATACTGCAACCATTCCAGGAAAAAAACAGCCTCTTTCTCACTCGCTCCTCTTCCCCTTTTCCCCCCTGCAAGGACCCTCCTCCTCCAGGAAACCCGCCCCTTGCCCCAAAGGGAACTATCGCGTGGACAGGGACAACTGTGACGAGTGCAAATCTTGCACAGGTGAGAACGGAGAGCAGACAGGAGGGGGCGGCCGGCAGGAGCGAGCAGTCGGTGGGCACCCATCCGTGGCACACCAAAAAGTGTTGCGCGGACGTGTGTGCCTGTGTCCGAATCGGACCCCATGCGAGGCGGAGGGGGATTCTGGGAAACTGGCACCAAAGCCCCCCCCCCTTTCCCCAAAACAATGCCGCCCACTCCCCGGTGTAAATGGTTTTGGCCCATCGAAAACGCTTTCTTTTGCAGCCGCTAACACAATTGTGGTGCGGGAGTGCCGAGACAATTGGGACACTGAGTGTGGTTGCGCCGAGGGCTATTTCAACGAAGCGAACATTCCCCGTTTATTTAGGTGCATGAAATGCACCAACTGCAGCGCCCAGAACAGGCAGACGCTGCGGGCCTGTAAGTGCACACGCGCACGGCGTTAATTTTAGTTTTTATTTCTGATTTTTCTTTTAAAAAATTAATTCAACAATTAGAGGTCTGGGCAGCCCTTGGCGGACGACCTCAATCGCGCGCCAAATTTTCCCGTGGCTAAGTGGGGCAGTCGTTAAATAAGCTTGGGTCTCCTGTTACGACTTTCCTGGCCGCCGTCGGCAGGCGAATCGCTGAACGTTGGTTTCGTGAGTGCCGCGGGCCCCGTTTGGCGATCTCTCTTGCCGCCGCGACGCGAAACGAATCGCGGCCGTGAGTAACCGTCAGGGGGAAGAGGCTGGAAATGAGGCCGAAGGCTTTCCCAAGGAGACCCTTTTTCGTCTTTGAAGGTGCCTCAGTCGACGACGCCAAGTGCGGATCCTGTTTTTCCGGCTTCTGCGAATCTGGAGGCAACTGCAGTCCGTGTCCTCCGTAAGCCACACACACCACCCTCAGCCAGTTTGGGGTGGGGTGGGGGAGGATTTAGGGTGTCCCGACCTCAGAATAATGTATTTTATTTATTAATAATGTATTTCTTTTATTTAGAGAAAGCATTGTGGCCACCTCCACAATGGTTACTGATAGGAACAGCCCGACTTCCCTGTAAGTGGATATCCCCCACTCCTCCCTCACCCCTCCAATCTTCCCCACATACACCCTAATGGTCCCTCAGCCCACCCATGGTCCTCGCCGTACCACCACAATTGAGCCAAAAATCTCCATTGCTAAACGAGTCAGTGATCAAGTGCAGTTTTCTCCCATCTTACAACCTCTCTGGCCCCTGTCATTCAGTGAATCCCTGCGGTTGTTAAGTGAAGAACGTGGTTGTTAAGCGAATTTCCCCCTCGACTTGGCTCGTCAGAAAGTCGCCAAAGGGGGAATCATGTGATCCTGGGACATTGCGAGCGTCGTAAATGTTGCTGAGTTTCTGAGCGGGGGATTCATTTAAACACCGCAGGATTCACTGAACAACCTCAACGATTCACTTAGCAACCGGAGAGAAGGGGGGGAAAAAAGCCCGGCTCATTGAAGCGCCACCTCGCATAGCGATGGGATTTTTGGTTCCCGATTGGGTTCATAAATCGAGGACTGTCTGTGAACCTCCTAATTATTTCTGCGATGCAAATCCCGTCTTCACCCAATGCGCGCGGTAGGATTCGCACCCCGTC
The DNA here is from genome assembly GCF_051295495.1 of Thamnophis sirtalis. Taxonomy (NCBI): domain Eukaryota; kingdom Metazoa; phylum Chordata; class Lepidosauria; order Squamata; family Natricidae; genus Thamnophis; species Thamnophis sirtalis. The sequence goes on from NW_028261395.1 coordinate 46,777,819, forward strand.
CACTTCATCCCGTTCTAAAGCAACGCTACCTTTCCTAAAACTAAGTTTTCTCTCCTAGCGGGATCTCTCAAAACGAGCAGTGCAACGTGGTGTGTAAAATCGGTACGTAATGTCGGTGGTTATTTTCCCCCCCCCTCCCATTTGTGGCACGCCGAAGCCACGGTTGACGGAGATAGTTAGAGAGCCGAGATGCAGGGCTTGTGGGGTGAGGCCTAGGCAAATTTGTCCGATTGGGATGGGACACCACCATGAGATCCCAGAGAAGGAGGTTAGACTTTGAAGCTGAAAAACACCTTCAAATTGTTAGGTTTGTCTTGCATTTTATTTTACATTTTTAGTTTGGTTTAGGATTTCATTTTATTCCAGTTCACATTTTTAATTCCTTTTAGTTTAGATTTTTTATTTGATTTTAGCTTTTTTTTTAACTTCATCTTAGATGTCTATTTTATTTTAGATATTTCTCTTACTTTAGATATTTTATTTTATTTTGCTTTAGCTTAGATTCTTATTTTGCTCCATTTTTACACTTCGTTCTATTTCAGATATTTATTTTAGTTTAGATTTTTGCTTTATTTCACTTTGGCTTCTTATTTTAGACTTTTCGGTGTTTAATTTTCGATTTTGTTTTATGTTTTATATGAGTCTTTTTTTTTATTAGATTTTTTTTACTTTTTAGATATTTGTTTTGCTCCGCTTTGGATTTTTATCTTGTTTTGGGATTTTGATTTTAGACATCCATTTCCTTGCTTTACCTTTTGGTTTTATTTTATTTTAATTTCATAGAGGAAACGTTTTTAACTCCAGGGTCTTGCAAGCAAGCTGGGGGAGTGGGGGGGGGGCGGAAATACCCCAGACATGTTTGCATAATCAATCTGATATTTAATTTTTCTGCCAATTGAGAATAGGGCGTGGATCGGCTGACCCGTGGCTCCTGGAAAATGTGGGGGGGGGGAAAAATCTTGATTTTACTCTTTTCCTGGTCTCAGCTCTAGGTGGTTCTGTGTGTCTCTTCATCCTGGCCGGAGCCCTGATTCTCTATTTTAAGAAAAGGAAAACTCCTTCGGTTCAAAAGCCCATCCCTGCTCCGAATATCTACATTAACAAACCCCATTTTGGTAAATTTTTTCCCCGATTATCGTTCTGCTGTTTATCCGCTACAGGTAATCCTCGCCTTAACCAACTGTCAACTGAGCCCTGATTTCGTTTTAGATTTTCCTCTTTATTTTAAGATTTTATTCCAAGCGAGGCAATTGCCAAGCAAATGTTGGCCCCTTTCCTTGCCACAGTCGCTAAGCAAATCACGGCAAGTTAAGTGCGAAGCGTATCTGTGTGTTGTCGCCCCCCCCCCCCCCCCGTGGCTGGTCAGAAGGTCGCAAAAAGGGGATGGCGTGTCCCCTGGGAAAACCGCGACTGCCATAAATACGAGTCGGTTGCCATGAGGCCGAATTTTGATCAGCTGGGGGTCAAAGCGGTCGTAAGTGTGAAAAACGGCCCTAAGTCTCCGTTGTCATTAAAGGAATGCTTGTATGAGTGGTGGGGTGGCCTATAGGTGGGGAAGCTGCTCGGGAGGCTGTGAGTTCGGTCCTAGGGAGAGGCAGGTATTTCTCTCTCTCTCGGCACGATGAGAATATATCTGATGAACAAAACTCCGCTCTGGTGACAGGAAAGGCATCTGGCCAGTAAGCACCCAGCTCCATTCAGTTGCCCAGACAAGGGATTAGGTGGTCATTAAATGACAATTTTTTAAAAGAATAGAATAGCAGAGTTGGAAGGGACCTTGGAGGTCTTCTAGTCCTACCCCCTGCCTAGGCAGGAAGCCCTACACCACTTCAGGCAATATATATTAAACCAATGCTTGTAAATTGAGGATTACCTATTTTGCACTGCCCGTTGCTCTTGAGAATGGAACACTCCAGACGTCGCTAGCGGAGATCAAATGGCGTTCATGGCTTGTTTCCAGATCCCAGCCTGATGGGATCTGTAATCCAACCCATCTGGAGGGGCTCGTATTGGGTGTGTTAGACTGGGGTCCCCAGTTCCGTAAGCCAGTGGCACTGATTTCCCCGCTGTTTTCCAGGCAGTCCGGTCTCCTCCCTCCCCGAGTCAGCCTTGCTGGTGGACAAAGCACCCGCGCCATCCCGCTCTCTACAACAAGGGCGGCATCTCTACACCGTCATCAACGCCGTGCCCGTCCGACGGTGGAAAGAGTTTGTGAGGGGCCTGGGGCTGCGGGACGGAGAAATCGAGCTGGTCGAACTGGAGCACTCTCAATTCCGCGAGCAGCAGTACGAGATGTTGAAATGTTGGTGTCAGCAGCGGGGCGCCTCGTTGAAGGCCATTTTGGACACGCTGGAGGCCATGCAGTTGGGCGGCTGTGCCCAGGAACTGAGGGAGAATCTGCAGGTGGAGCATCTCTGGTGTAACCCGTAAGGCTGACGGCAACGGGGACTGTCCTCGTACGGGGGGGGATACGTTGCGGTCGAGTCGGTGTACGAGCGGCGGAATGGGACAACTCATGTGGCCATGACCATCTCGCCGCAGTCCACTCGCCGCAACGAACTCGCCACGGTCATCTTGATGCAGCCAACTCGCCGCAGAACAAGTCTCCGCGAGAAAATTCTACACGGGATAACTCGACACGATAAATGTTACCCGCCAATGTTTCTTTGACATTATTTCCATTTTTGTGGGAAAGGGTTTAGTGGAAATGGTGCTGAAGGAACTGTGGGCGGATAACACTTATCGCGTTGAGTTATCCTGCGTGCAATTATGATTGTAGCGAGTTGTCCTAGACCCCCCATGAGCGTAGCGTTGTGGATGTACGGTGCCACACTGGAAATGCTCAGGACCAAACTCCAAGGGACGGTACCCGGTTGCTTGAACCCTCGGCCTCGTTCACAACTTGCTCGTTTGTCTTCTGTGCAAAAGATACTCCATGGATCTCCTTGCGAAGGGAAAATACGAGCGGACCGCGGGTGACGCATTACCGATATCGACCGAGCCGTCAAAAACATTTCGCCCAACGGTGGGCAACTCAATACCTTACTGGAAGAGCCAACAATCTTGTTTTGCCTGACAAAACAAGATCTGTCCGATATTACGCTAAACAACTCGAGGTATTACTTGAATTTTATTAATGGTGTTTCTTTATAGAGCCGAGGTGGCGCAGTGGTTAGGGTGCAGTACTGCAGACCACTTCAGCTGACTGTTATCTGCAGTTCACCGGTTCTAATCTCACCGGCTCAGGGTTGACTCAGCCTTCCATCCTTCCGAGGTGGGTGAAATGAGGACCCAGACTGTGGGGGGCGATATGCTGACTCTGTAAACCGCTTAGAGAGGGCTGAAAGCCCTATGAAGCGGTATATAAGTCTAACTGCTATTGCTATTGCTATTGGAGGGTTCAGGCACTGCAACAGATAGTAGTAGACATTGTATGTCACGTTTAATCTGTCCTTCAGGAGCACGAGGCAACGATATTCTGGGGAGAGCAGGGTTTTTTATTGTGAATCACAAAAAAAATTAGACACAGAAGATTCATCTTCGGACTGGCCTCAGTCTACCCATCTGCAGAAGGGGCAAAATGCTAATCTTCCAAAATGTTGCAGGGAAAAAGATGGACCCCTTTTATCTCTCTATGACAAAAATGTAAGATTTCACTGGGTGAAATTCTGCATCGCAGGACGAAACTTTTTCCAACGAGGAACGTAAAAACAAACTAACTTATGGAATGCGCCCCAAATCCGTGAGCCCCCTCCCAATTCCCATGGAATTGAAATTCGGCAATAAAATCTCATGTTTCCTAGGGTCCACAGCTGATCTTTGACCAGCGCTGAACAGTTCAGCTTTTTTTTAGCTGTAGCTGTGAGTGCAGGTAGTCCTCAACGTACGACCACAACGGAAGCACAGAATGTCCGCTGCTAAGCGAGACAGTTGTGAAGGGAGATCCGCCCCACCTTACACCCTTGCGTGCCACCGTGGTTGAGTGAGTCATTCCGTTAACAACGGGATTGTTAAGTGGATCTGGCTTCTTCATTGCTGGGTCGCAAAACGGGATCCCGGGACACACACACACCTGGACCGTCATAAATCAGAGCTGGCTGCCAAGTATCTGAATTTTGGCCGCGCGACCACGGGGAAGCTGCCACAGTCGTGCGAACAATGAGTTGCCAGTCCCATTTTTCAGTACCGATGTTCACTTCGGACGATCACTAAGCAAAGGGTCGTAAGTCGAGGACTGCCTGCATCTTTCTGAATTTTTAAGAACTATCCCAGGACATTAGCAGTTCTGTCCTTGTTGTGGACATTGAAGAATCTGGTAAGGAAACGGATCACCTGGGCGAGTGGCGGGTTGCACTTACCTTCACGACTGGTTCGCTGATTGCGTGCACTTTCTATTGGCCCACACTGGGCGCCCGCGTGCTACCCACCACCCCTGCAACAACCAGCTGATTGTCGGTGCCCGCGCAGGCTTTTGCCATAAAAGCAGGTATAGAATGCAGAGCCACCGTACCAGTCCGTTCTCAGCTGCTCCGTGTCACTACCCTTTCCTGACGAACCGGCCCGAACCGGCCTCAACCCACCTCTGTGGTCGTCTGTTGAACAGACACTAATGTGCTTCTTGTCAGAGCACCCCACTTCCCTTGCCCAATTGTGTGTGCAATTTTGTGTGTGCAATTTTGCCCTGCTCAGTCGGTTGGCACCAGGAATTGCCATGTTTGCCACGATTCTACGAATTGGGGTGAATTTATTAATTCAAGGATCAGGAGTTTATTTATATATTATAATATATGTATGTATGTATGTGTATTAACTCCAGGATTTTGGGAGTGCCCTCCTCATGCCCTTAATAATAATAATAATAATAATAATGATAATAATAATAAAAACTTTAGAACATTTCCTGGTCCCACCTGTGAGTCCTTTGATCTGCAAAGCGCCTGGTTTTTCCACAATGAAGAATTGTGGTCAGTTAAGGCAGGCGGTTGGATCGTAGTTTAAGCCGCTGCTTTGCATGCAAACAAATCTTGGTTTAAAGGCTGGTGTTTCCAGGAAGCCAGCTTTGCATATAGGTAGCCCTCGACTTACAATCACAATGGAGCCCGAAATTTCCGTTGCTAAGCGAGACAGTTGTTAAGTGGGTTTTGCCCCATTTTACGACCTTGCTTGCCACAGCGAATCCCTGCCGTTGTTAGTAACCTAGTTGTTAAGTGAATCTGGCTTCCCCATTGAAGAAGGTCGCAAAAAGGGGAAATCACGTGATCTTCCGGGACAATGCAACAGCCATGAGTACATGCCAGTTGCCCAGCCTCTGAATTTTGATCACATGACCAAGTGTGAAAAATGGTCCCAAGTCGTTTTTCTTTCCAGTGTAACTTTGAACAGTCACTAAATGAATGTTTGGTTGTAAGTCCAGGACTACTAGTAGTGACCTCCCCAGCATTGGCCTATCGGTGCTCAGCAGTGCCAACTATGGAAAATTTGGGCCATTTGCAAATGTTCCTTCTTTTTTTTCAGAATTTGCTTCGAGACAGGATTGATCTTCAGAGCAGGGCAGATGTTGGCTTAAAATTAAATTCCACCCTTTGCAGTTTGACGAAGGGACAAAAGACCAGCATTTGAACAAAGAAATTTAGATAAACGAGGGATCGAGAGGGAGAGATCCCGAAAGGATCTGATTTGGGTTGACGGACATTTAGCAAAACAAATGATCGAGAGGGAGAGATCCCGGGAAGGATCTGGGTTGGGGTTTGAACGAGTGGACATTTCACGAAACGAGCATCCGAGACGGATAGATCCCAGAAAGGATTTGGGGTGGAACGAATGGCGATTTAACGAAACGAGTGATTGAGGGGGGAGAGAGACCCTGGGTGGATCTGGATTTGAGTTGAACAAGCAGACAGTTCACCAAACGAGTGATCGAGAGGGACAGATTACAAAAGGATCTGAGGTTGAACGAAGAGAAATTTAACGAAACGAGCGATCGAGAAGGAAAGACCCCAAAAACGATTAGGGGTTGAGCGAGCGGACATTTTGCAAAACGAGCAGTTGAGACGGACAGATTCCCAAAAGGATTTGGGTGGGTGTGTCGAACGAATGGAAATTTAACAGAACGAGTGATCGAGAGGGAGAGAGAGAGACCCTGGGTGGATCCAGTGACGGGTGCAGAAGATTCGGAGACTGCAAAGCAGGAGACACGAATCTGTTTCCCCCGCAGCCGCCAGGGTCTGGGATCGAAACGGGCATTCCCCCAAAAGGGCAGAGAAGGGTTAATATTTCGCCATGTCTCCTTTTCTGAGGATAATCTGCCTTTGCCACGGGGTCAGTTTGTTCTCGTCAAAGCCGAGAGTCTTTAGCTTTTCCGCTTGTTCCTTCTCCTTCTCTTGCTCGATCTGTCGCAGTTTTTCCTCCTCCCGTCTGTCGGAAGAGAAACGAGAGGATTAAACAGAAAGAGGATACAGAATACCAGCAAACATGGGATTTATTTTACCAATAGCTGGAAGAAAAGGGGTAAAGATTAGGAATATAATCTATATTGTTAAGCAAACAACCCAGACAACAGGAAGTTTATTATGCACTAATTAAAGGTAATTGTATAAAATGAATAAAAGTTTATTAAAAAGGAAAAAAAAGAAACGAGGCCCATAGAGTTAGCGACATGCGCACTGCACCCCGAACCCCCTGGTTTATTTATTTTAAATCTTATCATTATATGCTTATAGGCAGATAGTCCTTGACTTATGACAGTTCGTTTACGTGACCGTTCAAAGTTACAACGGCACTGAAAAAAAGGGACTCGGGACTGTTTTTCACACTTACGACCGTTATAATTATTCCCAGGGTCACGTGATCCAAATCAAGACACGGTGGCAACTAACTGTCTCGTATTTACGATGGTCGCGGTGTCCCGGAGTCACGTGATCCTCTTTTCACGACCTTCCAACAAGCAAATTCAACAGGGAAGCCCGGTTCACTTAACAACCGTGTCACTAACTGAACAACGGCAGTGATTCGCTTAAGAAGGGTGGCAAGAAAGATAATAACACGGGAGATAACTCACTTAACTATCTTCCTTACCAACAAATGTTGGGCTCGTGTGTATGTGTGTGTGTGTGTGTGTGTGCATGTGTGCGAATTATCCTAAAAAATACGAGTTCCAGGTGTAGTTATAAAAGAAGAAACAGACGTTGCGATCTCCAGAACTTAAAATCCGTATATTGCTCACTTAACCTCTGCTAACATCCTCAGAGTGTAAAAACTACCATTAAAGAGATATCTGCCTTTATACACCATTAATCAATTTGACCATTGCACGTGTAATAGGTGTCTCTCTGTGTGTGTGTGTGTGTGTGTGTGTGTGTGTGTGCATCTGTGTGTATAGAGTATATGTAAGGTAAAGGTAAAGGTTCCCCTGGCACATATGTGCCAGTCATTCCTGACTCTAGGGGGCGCTGCTCATCTCTGTTTCAAAGCCGAAGAGCCGGCGCTGTCCGAAGACGTCTCCGTGGTCATGTGGCCGGCATGACTCAACTCCCGAAGCCGCATCGAATGCTGTTGCCTTCCCACCAAAATTGGTGGTTCCTATTTTTGAGGTGGCACAGTGGTTAAATGCAGCACTGCAGGCCACTTCAGCTGACTGCTAGTTCTGCAGTTCGGCTGTTCAAATCTCTCAGCTCAGGGTTGACTCAGCCTTCCATCCTTCCGAGGTGGGTAAAATGAGGACCCGGATTGTTGTTGGGGGCAATATGCCGACTCTGTAAACCGCTTAGAGAAGGCGGAAAGCCCCATGAAGCGGTATATAAGTCTAACTCCTATTGCTATTGCTATTTTTCTACTTGCATTTTTTACCTGCTTTCGAACGGCTAGGTTGGCAGAAGCTGGGACAAGTCACGGGAGCTCACTCCGTTATGTGGTGCTGGGGATTCGAACTGCCGACCTTTCTGATCGCCAAGCTCAGCGTCTTAGCCCCTGAGCCACTGCGTCCCCTTACAGTATATATATGTATATATAAATATAATGTATAATGAAATATATATATATTTGCTTGTGGGTGCGTATGTATAGGTGTACATAAATAATATTTCTAAGGCACCCATCACCCCTACAAGGTGGCTCTGGCCGGGTTTTATCTTCTTCCAGTCCAGTGGTGATGTTTTCCAACCCTCAAACACACTTTCGTGTGGATCCACGCCCTATCCAGCCCAGGGCTGTGCCTGATGGGTCCAGGGACTTGTGCAGGGAAAACGGGCACGCAAACCGAAACATTCAGCCGCCTCGACGAGACTCACCGTTTTTGTAGCCTGCGAAAGAAAGAAAGAAAGAAAGAAAGAAAGAAAGAAAGAAAGAAAGAAAGAAAGAAAGAGAAAGAAACCATAACAGACAGGTTAGCCTCGAGAAGTAGAAGGGCCTTGCGTGGTTTCACACCACGCGGAAGAAATGCTATCGCGAAACGCAGGAACAACCATCGCGGACCCCTCGCTTCTCCCGGATCAGTTTTGGAAGAAGCACCAAAACACGGATGATGTTCCCTAGTTGGGTCGTAAGACGTCTGCAAGGAAACCACCAAGCTCAGAGGGGACCAAGGAGGCCACAGTCCACCTCCTCTTCCTCTTTCTCCTCCTCCTCTTCCTCCTCCTCCTCCTCCTCCACCACCACCACCACCTTCTATCCCTGATAATGTAACCCAGTTGGGTCATAAGATGTCTGCAAGGAAACCACCAAGCTCAGAGAGCACCAAGGACCCCACAGGTCCTCCTCCTCCTCCTCCTCCTCCTCCTCCTCCTCCTCCTCCTCCTCCTCCTCCTCCTCCTCCACCACCACCACCACCACCACCACCACCACCACCTTCCATCCCTGATGATGTAACCTAGTTGGGCTGTGAGACGTCTGCAAGGGGAAACCACACCAAACCCAGAGTGGAGCAAGGACCCCCCCCCCCAACGCTTCCACCCCGAGCTACAAATCCTTCTCGTCTGTCGATTCTTACCTCTCCTCTTCCATCTTTTTCCGGAAAACATCCCTTCTCCAAGCCGGCATGCCAGCCAGGCGTGCCTCGTCTTCCCTTTCCTGGAAGACAAGACAGAGAAAGGAAGAAGAGTAAAAAAAAAACAACACACCAACCCCTCCCCCCCCACAAGTAGGAAGGGGTTTTAAAAAAAGAGGGAGGGGAGGTCTGGAAAGGAAAATGGGGAGGGGGGCTTCAGTAAATGAAAGAAGGGATGAAAGGTTGTTTAAGCCCAGGGAAAACGAGAGAATTTGGATTCAGACAAACACCTCCCTGCTCTGCAGAAGAACAAGGGGGTGAAATTAAACACAGTTAGGCTCGTTCTCTTATTATAGCCAACCTCAACACAATACAGAACAGTCCTTAACTTACAACCATTCATTCACCGGCCTTTGCAATAGCCCTGGAAAAAAAAAAGAGAACTTACCGTCCTTATGATCCCCGTGGTCAAATTTGGGGGGGGGGGATGCATTTACGACCGTTGCAATCACCCGAGTCGCATGGCTACCATTTGTGATTTCCCAGCCGGCTTCCGGTAAGTCCGCGGGGAAGCTGGATTCGCATAACGACTGCGGGATTCACTTAAACACGGCAGCCATTCACATAACAGCCACAGCACGCACACACACACACGTACACACACACACAAAGTCGAAGCATGGGATGCCACTCACTTAGCAAGGGAAATTCTAGTCCCCGTCGTTGTCATGAGTCGAGGACTACCTGTGTAGCAGTATCTTTCAATGGGGAGGGTATCTCTCTTATCAGGTGGAGGGTTTATTTTTTAGAGATGGGCTAGAAACAAATTCCTTGGGGTGGCGGAGCAGAGCAGGGGGTTGGACTAGAAGACCTCTCGGGGTCCCCTGGGCAGCCCAAATCTGTTTTTAATCCTTATTTATCTGCAGCTCGTTCTCCTGTAACTTTTTCAGGGTGTGATCCGTTTTCAAATGACGTGGATTTTCTAGCTTATCCACATCCCCGTTGCCTCGAGCGGGGGGGGGTTGGGCTAGAAGACCTCCCGGGGGTCCCTTCCAATTGTACCACTTTTGCAAAAGCAAAAGTGACACAGTGCATCACAAAAGCCATTTTGCACACTTGTAACCATTGCAGCCTCTCCGTAAGTCATGGGTTCCCTTAACAATGGCGGTGTAAAATCGGGTTGATCCGTGAGCTGGGGAATTCTGGGAGTTGAAGTCCACACCTCTTAACATTGCTAAGGTTGTAAAAATGCTATTTTAAAGCAAGCTGGACTCCCCATTTCACTTTAAAAAAAAAAAAACTTCAAATGTTGGGTATTTTTGAAATTTTGCTGCGCAATGATTTAGTACAATGGTAAATTAAATTAAAACGCTATTAAATTCTATGTAAATGCTATTAAAATGGAGATAAAGCTATCAATTTCATTGAGGTTTATGGTTAGACAAAAAAGGATGCTTTTTTTAAAATTCGGTCACTTTTTATCCCTGAGAATTCATAACAACTAAAATTCGCTTCCATTGTTTTTGGAAGTCACGGTCAAAAATTAACTATTCAGATTATTTTTTCTGCAGTGTTTGGCTCTTCAATCGTTGAATGGAAACTAATATAAAGATGTTTTAAGTCTAAACAAATTCAGGGCGTAGAAATGAGAATATCCTGATGCCTTTTAGTTCCTTTATCTCTCTCTCTCTCTGCAATCACAAAAAAAAAATGCCCATTTTTTTCTTTTGCACACAACATATTTTATTTCTTCAGACAAACTTCGGTGGGGAGGGGGGGGAAAGTAAATTTCCATCAAAATGAAACCGGCTCCCCAATTTAATTTGAGGTTGTTCCCCTATTTTTAGTAGCGATAATAATAAGAAAATAATTAGAAAAACTTGCATAATAACTCACACAGCAAAGGGAGCCATCGCACCCCTGATGGGATAGAAGTAACACGCCAACAAATTGCACACTCGGGGGCAAAGCAATGTTAATTTGTCTCTTTGCGTTAAGATTGTCGCAAAGTGGATTGTTTCAGGATCCTACCATCCTCCTAGGGAATGGGTGTGTGTTTGAGGTGTGTCGGGAAGAGAATTGATGGAACTATTACGGGAAGTATAATCAGTATTTCTGAAATTAATTACATTAGCGCACCATCCACTCTTAAGTCCGCCCCGTTCACTGCAAAATCTCTTGAACTCTACTGTGACAACTGAACGACGTTGCGTGGAGCACATCGACACGGAGCAAATGCAGACGAGGCACTGTTGTCCTTTGGTGTCAACAGGGCCCAAAACGTCAGTTTCCTAACATGTGGAAGCTTGTCCGTACACACTCTACGCACTATACATTAATCCCGTGTGTTGAATCTGCACAACATGGCTAAGGTACACTGTTTGGTTGAGGACTGAGTGTGTTACACATCTGGCATAAATGGATTAAAAAAATAAAAACTAAAACAGATACGGGATCTGGTTTGGACCAAAAACCCTCCCTGTCTGATTGTGCCCTTAACTGCTTCAAACTTTCTTGGTCTCCACCAATAACTAAGCGTCCTTGTTCAGCACAACTTCTATTTGTTTCCCCTTCTACTGGGTAGCAACGTGGATTAGCTTCCCTCCCCCCCTCCCAACTTGCACAGAGGTCCCACATGTGCTCTGTCGATGTGTGCAAAGAGCACATCACAAAGATGAAGAGTGAGTTCAGACGGGGCCGCAACGCTACATATGCCTTGGAACTCTAGGGGTGTTCTTGGTTGACCTCAGTATCGGGTGCAGCACGGGACTGAACTGTGTGATCCATTCGCTTGGTCCACCAAGACCAGCCAAAGTCCTAGCTAGGAGCACCTTCTTATCAATATTATTTGGGAGCGCAGTGAATGTCACCTTCTGGACTGGTGAAGGACCGGTTCCAGATTGAACCGACCCATGTTTAAGAAGCTATCTTCTGCAAAGATCTTCTCCAAACCACCCCAGGGAGCTGGGCCCTCAGATGTCAAACATCTCGGCCTCCTTTTCTTTCCAAAATGAGAAGCTACGGTCTATGTAGCGGCAAATGTCATCGTTGTTGAATTCTCCAAGCTCTGAAATGAGCTGGATGGAATTCGCCCTACTCTTTAACGCTGGGACCACTGCTAGCTCGTCTCCAACGGACGGGGGCTCTTGGGGCTCTTGGGTGCTACTGACCAAGGACTGAGAGGATTCCTGGTGGGAGAGAATAGGGGGAGAATGTAGGGTTTCGGCCGGGACATCCACACTGGGCGTGGTCCCGTGGTCCACCACCAGGTCGTCTCTGAAGAACCTCTGCTTGAGGTCCTCAAAGCCATCCAGCCAATCCCGCTTCCCGGCCTCCACTTCCTCCATCACCACTTTGTGAAAGTGGCGGATGAGGTCCCAGCTGTGGCTGCCCAGATGGTCAAACATCTCGTAGCAGAGCAGGTGACGGAACTTGCGCTCCTCCCGGCTCATGTCCATCTCCAGCAGCTGGAAGTAACCCAGCATGAAGAGGTCCAAGGTGAGGCTGTCGTATTCCACCGGCGAGCCGTCAACGTGCGGCAAAAAATGTTCGGGCCAGTAGAAAATGTCGACGTGGCTCAGGCGGCGGATCTGTCTGGTGGGCACCTGGCTGATGATGCTTCTCCAGTGGGTCAGCAGCTTGCCCACCACTTGGCGCTGCTTCATGAAGTACAGGAGTTGGTGGTCCTCGCTGGGTTTCGGCTCTGAGACTGTCAACGCAGGCAGGTTGTACACTTGGCCGTCTACCTCCAAATCGGGAGCCGACATCTCCGTCACCCTCCTTGGCTGGACCTCTCTGCCCGAATCGGTGAAGGTCCACCTCTTCCAGTGCTCCAGGAAAAGGTAGACAATCCGTTCCTTCCGCAGGTCGATGTAGTCTTGGATGCAACTCAGGTCGGTCTGCACCGGGAGGCTCCTGGTCATGTGGTCAGGGCTGAACATGGTTTCTGCGAAGGAGTCTCCTCTGGGGAACGGGCTGGGCCCCACCTCGTACAGGAGAGGCACATGGGATGTCTGAACAGGGGGTTCCAGATCACCGATAGAGACCGCCTCATCTCCCAGGACAGTGAATGGCTCCAGGCCCATGACGTAGTCTTCTTCTAAAATGGGCTCACACCCGAGAGTGAACTGGGCCGTTTCCACCGGCAGGGAGCGCTTCCTCCTGTACACCCGGTTGGTTGCTTCGCTGATCAGCTGCGCCTGCACATGGACCTCGTAGTTGGCCTTCAGATTCTTCACCGACACCCCCCACTGCATGATCTCCTTCTCCACTTCCTCCCGGGTGCAGCTGAACGACTGAGAACGGGCGATGTGGCTTGGGCCGTCGTTGAACGTTGGCGCTGCGGAGGGGAGTGCCTGGGTGTCTTTGCTCTTCTGCAGTAACGCTTCGGTGGTAACCATTTCGGCCAGGCTGGTGGCTTTGCCGCCCAGCGTGGCCAGCAGGATGGACATGCTTTTCAAGAGGATGGAGATCTTGTTACACCAACCGGGGAGGTCCTCCGCCCGGCCGTGCATGCACTTGGGGTTGACGGTGAAGTGTTCCTTCGCTAAGGCGGCTGAGACCGGCAGCAGCTGCTGGAGTTCCTGTTCCAGCTGTTCCAGTTCGGTCTCGACTTTCTGCACCTTGTGTACGACTTGGAGGTTCTGGATTTGCTTCTCAATACGGAGGATGTCGTCTTCGGTCATCAGTTCCCCGAAAGGTCCCAAAATGGCGTTGTGAGCATGGGAGTACCGCCAGCCTTCCTGGGGGTAGCAATTCCCAGATCGTAGCTACGCAAGACAAAAAGAAAGCACAACCCAGAGGGCAAGGAGGGTCCCTCAGGACGGGCTACTACATCATCCGCACTCTGCACACCCTCTTCGCCTTACATGTTACTTTGTGGTGTAATGAGAACGGAGCAGTTTGGCTAAAAACTCCCTGTGGCGGGACCAGCCCGCCAGGAGACGGTGGGTAGAAAACTGGACGGCCGTATTGGGAGAGAGAAAGAGCAATATTTTTCTGCTCGGGTGGACAGGCATGCAAGAGAATCGCGGAAGGACACCACGGCATGAACGGCAGGTGCCGCGAGATGCATTCACACGTTACACCATGAAGCAGTCATGTAAGGCCTTTAATTCCTGCAGTATCTGGCCACGGGGAGGTCGAAGAGAGCTGTCAGATGCACAGGTCAAATTGGTGATCTGGTGGGAAAGATTTTGAAGTCGCCGAATATCTACGGCGGACATTTTCACCGTCGCAACTGCTGTGCAACAAACCAGTCCTCGCTTGGCCCATAGTGCAGGTTAAATGAGCTTCAGAGTTGGTCACAGCACATCAGCCATGCAGTGAACATGCCTGAGCAGCGCACACAAACTAGAGATACGTTAGAAGGAAGGACCCCACTTTCTCTACATACTGTCCTGAAGTTCTGCAAAAGACCTTTTAGTTGTGAATCTCCGTTTATGGTCCAACGGGCCTTGCCAATGTCAGAGAGCACCAAGGACCCCACAGTCCTCCTCCTCCTCCTCCTCCTCCTCCTCCTCCCCCTCTTTGCAAACCCTACTCAGTTGTAACACTGATGATGTTCCCTAGTTGGGTCATGAAACGCCTGCAAGAAAGCCACCGAGCTCAGAGAACACCACAGACCCCACAGTCCTCCTCCTCCTCCTCTTCCTCCTTGCAAACCCCAATCCCTTCTAGCACTGATGATGTTCCCTAGTTGGGTCATGAAACTGCTCGAAAACCACCAAGCTCAGAGAGCACCAAGGACTCCACAGTTCCTTTCTGTAAACCCACTCAGTTCTGATGACGTTACCTAGTTGGATCATGAAACGTCTGCAAGAAAACCACCAAGCTCAGAGAGCACCAAGGATCCCGCAGTCCTCTTCCTCTTCCTCCCTCCTCTTCCTCCTCCTTCTCCTCCCTGCATACCTCACTACCTTTTAGCACTGATGACGTCACCTAGCTGGATAATGAAACATCTGCAACCAAACGACCAAACTTAGATAACACCAAGGACCCCACAGTCCTCCTCCTCCTTTCTGCACCCCTCTCCCTTCTAGCACTGATGATGTTCCCTAGCTGGGTCATGAAACGTCTGCAAGAAAACCACCGAGCTCAGAGACCACCAAGGACCCCACAGAACCCAGAGGAGACAAGTGTACGTTAGAGGAATCAACACTCTGGCCACGGAACCAGCGTATCTTGACCCCAGGATGGGCTCCCACTGGACCCAACCGCTTGCCTTTAAAGACAAGACCTGGGTTTATGTTTTTCCTTTGGTGGGGCCCAGAGTGAGGTTCCGCACACCATGGAAACCGCATCACAGCACGCCACACTGCCACACCATGCTGAGCACGCACACAGACACACCCTGTGTCCGGCCCATTTACCTTGCGTCTCTGCTCTTCCTCTTCCTGAATTTTCATCTGGAGCTTGCGTAGCATCACTTGGCGTTTCCACTCCGGGATGGCTCTCCCCTGCTCGTCATGGGTGGGGATCAGGCCCTCCAGGTCCACGTGGCCACTTGGGCCCCCAAAGTGGCTGGTCATGGAACCGTTGATCTCCAACTTGGGCGAGCTGGAAGCCCTGAATCCGGAGGCTTCCTCGGGAGTCGAGGGGGGCGTTGGTGTTCCCGCGGGGGACGAGGAAGCTGCAGGGAACTCAACCTATTGGGGGTGGGGGGAAGGGGGGGGGAGACGTCAGCAAAAGAAAAGAGCTTGGAAATCATTCTAGCTTTGAAAGTAGCTCCTCAACTTTCAACTGCCCACTTAGTGACTTAGTGAGGAACTTTTGACGTGGAGTTGAGGTTCTGATGGGGGCAGCCCCACTGCCTCTCTCCAGTCATGTGACTGCCATTTCTTTCTTTCTTTCTTTCTTTCTTTCTTTCTTTCTTTCCTCCTTCCTTCCTTTCTCATTTGCTTTTTTCTTCCTTCCTTCCTTCCTTCCTTCCTTCCTTCCTCTTCCTTCCTTCCTTTCTAACTTCCTCTTTTTTTTCTTTGTCTTACAGTATTATTGTCTTACTTACTTACTTAGTTTCTTTCTCCCTCCTTTTCTTCCTTCTATCCTTCCTTCCTTTCTCTTTTTTCTTTATCTTATTGTCTTCTTCCCTCCCTTCTCTCCTTTCCTTCTTTCCTTCCTCTTTCTTTTTTTCTGTCTTATTATGTTCTTTCTTTCTTTCTTTCTCTTCCTTTCTTTCTTTCTTTCTTTCCTCCTTCCTTCCTTCCTCACTTGCTTTTTCCCCCCTTCCTTCCTTCCTTTCCAACTTCCTCTTTCTTTTTTTCTTTGTCTTACTGTCCTATTGTCTTACTTACTTATTTAGTTTCTTTCTTTCTCCCTCCTTTTCTTCCTTCTGTCCTTCCTTTCTTTTTTCCCTTTTCCTTTTTTCTTTCTTCCTTCCTTCCTTCCTTTCTCTTTTTTCTTTATCTTATTGTCTTCCTCCCTCCCTTCTCTCCTTTCCTTCCTTTCTTCCTCTTTCTTTTTTTCTGTCTTATTATCTTCTTTCTTTCCTTCTTCCTTCCTTCCTCACTTGCTTTTTTTTCTTTCTTCCTTCCTTCCTTCCTTCCTTCCTTCCTTCCTAACTTCCTCTTTCTTTTTTTCTTTGTCTTACTGTCCTATTGTCTTACTTACTTATTTAGTTTCTTTCTTTCTCCCTCCTTTTCTTCCTTCTGTCCTTCCTTTCTTTTTTCCTTTTTCCTTTTTTTCTTTCCTTCTTCCTTCCTTCCTTTCTCTTTTTTCTTTATCTTATTGTCTTCCTCCCTCCCTTCTCTCCTTTCCTTCCTTTCTTCCTCTTTCTTTTTTTCTGTCTTATTATCTTCTTTCTTTCTTTCTCTTTCTTTCTTTCTTTCTTTCTTTCTTCTCATTCATTCATTCCTTAAACTGCCGCTAGCTATTTTTTACAAATAAGGTGGCAAATATAGCTGACCCCTTCCTGCCTCAGCCGTGGAAGCCAGGTAACTTCGGACAGTCCCCGAACAAAGGAACCATTTGCACTTCAGGCACTTCAAGGAAGAGAAATAAAAGGAAGCCGGATGAAGAGAGACGCAGTTTCCCGGCATAACTTACGCTGGCGCCCACTTGGCCACAGCCGGAGAAGATGGTGGTGAATCCCTTACTTTGTGGGGTTGGCTTCAAACTCTTCCCGGCTTTGATTTCGGCCAGCAGCTCCGAATTGTCGGCCGTTGGGGACATCATGTTGAAAGATTTGGTGCCTGTTGGGGCCGGAGGAGAAAGGGAGCCATGGGTTGGCATCAGGGAACCATTTGGAAGGACTCAAGCAAGGAAACAGGAAGGAACAGGGCTGCGGGAAACTTGGCTGTGCAAATCCAAATTACAGTTTTCATCGCTTTCGAGTGTTTTGAAAGATTTTACTATGCAATGCATGTTTCAGAATGGTGAGCTGCCCAGATTCGTTTGCTGAGATGGGCAGGTAGAGAAATCAAATAAATAAAAAATTAAAAAAATCATATAATAAAATAAATAAATAGAATAAAATATAAAATAAAGAGCGAATAGAAAATGGAATCGAATAGAAAACAGAATACAGAAGAGAATAGAATAGAGAATAGAATAGAAAACAAAATAGAGAATAGAATAGAAAATAGAATACAGAATAGAATAGAATAGAGAATAGAATAGAATAGAATAAAAAACAAAATACAGAATAGAATAGAACAGAAAAGAATACAGAATAGAATAGAATAAATAGAAAACGAAATACAGAATAGAATAGAGTAGAATAGAATAGAATACAGCATAGAATAGAATAAAAAACAAAATACAGAATAGAATAGAAAATAGAATACAGAATAGAATAGAGAATAGAATAGAATAGAAAACAAAATACAGAATAGAATAGAATAAAAAACAAAATACAGAATGGAATAGAATAGAAAAGAATAAATAGAAAACAAAATACAGAATAGAATAGAATAGAAGAATAGAAAATAGAATACAGAATAGAATAAAAAACAAAATACAGAATAGAATAGAATAGAGAATAGAATAAAAAACAAAATACAGAATAGAATAGAATAGAGAATAGAATAAAAAACAAAATACAGAATAGAATAGAATAGAAAATAGAATACAGAATAGAATAGAATAGACTAGAATAGAAAATAGAATAGAATAAAAAACAAAATATAGAATAGAATAGAATAGAAAATAGAATAGAGAATAGAATAGAATAAATAGAAAACAAAATACAGAATAGAATAGAAAATAGAATACAGAATAGAATAGAATGTTGGAAATGTGAATCAATACACGGAACATATTACCACTTATGGTGGACTTGTGAGAAGGCTAAAAAATTTTGGAAAAGGATCAAAAATTGGCTAGAGGCGATAACAGGAGTCAAAATAGATGGGAATACTAGGAATAATGACTACAAAATATAAAAAAAGAAATCCAGTATTTAATTTTACATATAATTACGGCAGCGAGGATTGCCTTCGCTCAAAAATGGAAAAAACAAATTAATCCCAAGCGAAGATGAAATAATAAGAAAGGTTGTGGATTGTGCCGAAATGGATAAATTAACCAAAGAAATCCAGGGAAAAAAAGAAACAGAATTCTACCAGATATGGGATAAATGGTATAGGTGGATGGAGGAAAGAAACAAGGATCAATGAAGGAATATAACAAAACTCAAAAATAGTAGTTAAGGAGAATTAACACACATATATATATGCATCCAAGAGGTTTAAACTTACTAGAAGTAATCAGCCAATATAGCAGACAGAGGAGTAAAATAAGAGGGTTAAGAATGGTGAAATGCAAATGAAATATAATAGAAGGGGAAGTAATATAAGGAGAATTGTATCGGTTGGCAATTGCTATTAGCAAGAACAGGAAGTTCCTGTTCGGATCGTATTGTGTAAATGTTGTTGTACGCCTAAGTTTTGTGTGTGTATTTTGCATGTTTGTAAATAAATAATTTTTTAAAAAAAGAATAGAATACAAAATAGAATAGAATAGAAAACAAAATACAGAATAGAATAGAAAATAGAAAATAGAATAGAAAATAGAACACAAAATAGAATAGAATAGAAAATAGAATAGAATAGAAAATAGAATAGAATAGAAAATAGAACACAGAATAGAATAGAATAGAAAATAGAATAGAATAGAAAATAGAATAGAATAGAAAATAGAATAGAATAGAAAATAGAATAGAATAGAAAATAGAATAGAATAGAAAATAGAACACAGAATAGAATAGAATAGAAAATAGAATAGAATAGAAAATAGAATAGAATAGAAAATAGAATAGAATAGAAAATAGAATAGAAAATAGAATAGAATAGAAAATAGAACACAGAATAGAATAGAAAATAGAATAGAATAGAAAATAGAATAGAATAGAAAATAGAATAGAATAGAAAATAGAATAGAAAATAGAATAGAATAGAAAATAGAACACAGAATAGAATAGAATAGAATAGAAAATAGAGGAGAAGAGAAAATAGAACAGAATAGAATAGAAAATAGAAGAGAAGAGAAAATAGAATAGAATAGAAAATAGAATAGAATAGAAAATAGAATAGAATAGAAAATAGAATAGAATAGAAAATAGAATAGAATAGAAAATAGAATAGAATAGAAAATAGAATAGAATAGAAAATAGAATAGAATAGAAAATAGAATAGAAAATAGAATAGAAAATAGAATAGAAAATAGAATAGAATAGAAAATAGAACACAGAATAGAATAGAATAGAATAGAAAATAGAATAGAATAGAAAATAGAATAGAATAGAAAATAGAATAGAATAGAAAATAGAATAGAATAGAAAATAGAATAGAAAATAGAATAGAATAGAAAATAGAACACAGAATAGAATAGAATAGAATAGAAAATAGAAGAGAAGAGAAAATAGAACAGAATAGAATAGAAAATAGAAGAGAAGAGAAAATAGATTAGAGTAGAAAATAGAATAGAATAGAATAGAATAGAATAGAATAGAAAATAGAATAGAACAGAAAACAGAACACAGAACAGAACAGAACAGAATAACAGAGTTGGAAGGGACCCTGGAGGTCTTCTAGTCCAACCCCCTGCTCAGGCAGGAAACCCTACATCATTTCAGACAAAGGGCTATCCAACATCTTCTGAAAAACTTCCAGTGTTTGAGCTTTCACAACTTCTGGAGGCCAGTTGTTCCACTGATTAATTGCTCTAACTGCCAGAATAATTAAATAAAATTAAATTATTGAAATAATATATAAAATAAAATGCAGGTAATCCTTGACTTACAACCACTATTGGGAGCCGAATTTCCCGTGCTCAGCAAGATGGTTTCAACCGTCATCAACTGGAGCCAGTGGGCAGGAGTCTAAATTTTGATCCCCTGACCCCCTGCAGGTGTCCTAAGCGTCATAAGTGTGAAACCAGGCCTAAGTCACTTTTTTCAAGGCTGTTATAACTTTGAACGGTCCCTGAATGACGTAAGTGGAGGACTATCCATGTGTCTCTTTTACAACATTTTTAAAAACCTGCTTTCCTGAAGCTGGGCTGTGTGTCCCAAGGACCGAAGGTATATTTCCCTAAAACGATAACATGGAATTTGGCAGGCTGATCCAGCTGGGAAACAATGCAAATTTTAAACCCTTTTTTTGTGGGTGGATGCAAATCAAAAACCTTTGTAAATGAGGGAGGGAGACAGAAAGGAAGTAAACAAGGGAAACAAGAAAGAACAAAGAAAAACAAACAAACAAAAATGAATGAATAAATAAATGAAATAAAAAAGGAAGGAAGGAAGAAGGAAAGAAGAAAGATGGAAGGAAGAAGGACAGAAGGAAGGAAGACAGAAGGAAGGAAGGAAGGAGAAAGGAAGGAAAGGAGGGAGAAAGAAAGTAAGAAAGTAAGCAAGCAAGAAAGAAAGACAATAAGACAGTAAGTCAAAGAGAAAGAGGAAGTTAGGAAGGAAGGAAGAAAAAGGAAGGGAAGAAGGGGAAAGAAAGAAAGACAATAAGACACATTAAAAAAGAAAGAGGAAGTTAGGAAGGAAGGAAGAAAAAAGGAAGGGAAGAAGGGGAAAGAAAGAAAGACAATAAGTCAAAGAAAAAAGAAAGGAAGGAAGGAAGGAAGAAAAAAGGAAGGGAAGAAGGGGAAAGAAAGAAAGACAATAAGACACATTAAAAAAGAAAGAGGAAGTTAGGAAGGAAGGAAGAAAAAGGAAGGGAAGAAGGGGAAAGAAAGAAAGAATAAGTCAAAGAAAAAAGAAAGAGGAAGTTAGGAAGGAAGGAAGAAAAAAGGAAGGGAAGAAGGGGAAAGAAAGAAAGACAATAAGTCAAAGAAAAAAGAAAGGAAGGAAGGAAGGAAGAAAAAAGGAAGGGAAGAAGGGGAAAGAAAGAAAGACAATAAGACACATTAAAAAAGAAAGAGGAAGTTAGGAAGGAAGGAAGAAAAAGGAAGGGAAGAAGGGGAAAGAAAGAAAGAATAAGTCAAAGAAAAAAGAAAGAGGAAGTTAGGAAGGAAGGAAGAAAAAAGGAAGGGAAGAAGGGGAAAGAAAGAAAGACAATAAGACAAAGAAAAAAGAAAGAAGAAGTTAGGAAGGAAAAAAGGAAGGGGAAAGAAAGACAATGACAAAGAAAAAAGGAAGGGAGGAAGGAAGGAGGAAAGAAAGAAAAAGAAAGAAAGAAAAGAAAGAAAGAAAGAAAGAGGGAGAAAGAAAGAAAGAAAGAAAGAAAGAAAGGGAGAAAGAAAGATTTTCATGTAAGGATTCTAACCTCAAATACATGGTAATTTTTCTGGTTTGGCCAAGAGGTGGTTTTTTTGAGAAAATGAAACTCATAATTTCCTTCATCAACAATTTCTCTGATTTTTGCATCTCAAGACTGCTTGGCCAAAGAGAGAGAAAGAGAGAGAGAGAAAGAGAGAAGGGGGGAAAACCCAGAAAGATGATTTAGCCAGCCTAAAAGAAACAAAAAACCACAGACATTTTCTCATCTTTCTGTTCCTGGAAACCAAACCAAATGACGGAAAAACCAAACCAAATATTAACCTCCAGAAAACACAAAACCGAGCCTCTTTCTTAGGACCAGTCTACCTGACAATGCCTGGGAAGAATTTGACACAGGGATGCTGCCGTGGTCATAAGGCTGAGGACCGGTCATAAGCCATTTTGTCCCCCCCCTCCCCCAGTGCCGCTGCAATTTCGAACTTTCACCAAACGAAATGAGTCGCGAGTTCAGGACCTTTCATGGCTGAATTTGCACCCAGAACTGCTTCTAAGGAACGCAAATTTTGAGTGGGGGGCGGGGAGGGTCCGCAGGGAAAAGACTTACTTCCGGTGGAAGAGGAGGACCTCCGCTGGCCGGTTGAGGGGGGGGTGTGCTCCGCAGGGAGGGGAGGAGGGGGAGGTGGGGAGCAGCCCCCCTCGGGGAGTGGGGGAGGGGGAGGAGGAGGAGGGGCACCTCCGGTGGGCGTCTTCTCCCCCACGCTTCCGTTGTGCACTTTCTCGCTGGAGAGAAGCGAAGCCTGGGAGGGTGAGGGGGGGGCATGAAAAGAAAAGATCAGCAATGAAAAGGACCCCCACCCCAAATGTTTCCCACCCATGTAACCAACCAAGGTCCCATCTCAAAGCTGGGATTTCAAGTCATCTGCTTCTATCTATCTATCTATCTATCTATCTATCTATCTATCTATCTATCTATCTATCTATCTATCTATCTATCTATCTATCTATCTATCTATCTATCTATCTATCTATCTAACCCGCTATCAGCCTTGCGAGGTAGTCCTGAAAGGATGAGTTGTGACTTTATTGTAAGGTGGCATTGAGAGAGTTTCACAAGTCTGAAAGTTAGACTTTCCCCCCACTCTCTCGTGTTTACAACCTAAGACGCTAGGGAGGGTCCCTTCTGAGATGCTTCCCACGCTCCTTTTCCACCTGTGGGCTCAGCTGCCTCTTATCTGATTATTTGTCTTGTCTGCATCTCTTCCTCCTGTCTCTCGAGGTCTTCCCCACAGACCATTACCATATTTCTGCCCCCTCCTCTTTACCTCCAAAGGCACTAGGGAGGGTCCCTTCTGAGATGTTTCCCACCCACCCCTTTCCTTCGGGGGGGTGGGGTGGGGGCTCAGCTGTCTCTTCTCTAACCATTGCCTAGTCTGCGTCTGCGTCTCTTCCTTCTGTCTTCTCCCAAGGCCATTCCCACAGACCCTTACAATATTTCTGCCCCCTCCTCTTTACAGGCCAAAACACTAGAGAGGGTCCCTTCTGAGATGCTTCCCATCCCCCTTTTCCATCCGTGGGCTCAGCTGCCTCTTATCTGAATGTTGCCTTGTGTGCTTCTCTTCCTCCTGTCTGCCACGGCCATTCCCAAAGACCATTACCATATTTCTGTCCCCTCCTCTTTACCTCCAAAGACACTAGGGAGGGTCCCTTCTGACATGTTTCCCACCCACCCCTTTCCTTCTGGGGAGGGAGGGGGCTCAGCTGCCTCTTATCTGATTATTTGCCTAGTCTGCGTCTCTTCCTTCTGTCTTCTCCCAAGGCCATTCCCACAGACCCTTACAATATTTCTGCCCCCTCCTCTTTGCAGCCAAGGAAACTAGGGAGGGTCCCTTCTGATTCCCACACCCCTATTTCTTCTAAGGGTTCAGCTGCCTCTTATCTGATTATTTGTCTAGTCTGCAGCTCTTCCTCCTGTCTCTCGAGGTCTTCCCCACAGACCATTACCATATTTCTGCCCCCTCCTCTTTACCTCCAAAGACACTAGGGAGGGTCCCTTCTGAGATGTTTCCCACCCACCCCTTTCCTTCTGGGGAGGGGGGGGGGCTCAGCTGTCTCTTCTCTAACCATTGCCTAGTCTGCATCTCTTCCTTCTGTCTTCTCCCAAGGCCATTCCCACAGACCCTTACAATATTTCTGCCCCCTCCTCTTTACAGGCCAAAACACTAGGGAGGGTCCCTTCTGAGATGCTTCCCACCCACCCTTTCCCATCTGTGCGCTCAGCTGCCTCTTATCTGATTATTTGTCTAGTCTGCATCTCTTCCTCCCGTCTCTCAAGGTCTTCCCCACAGACCATTACCATATTTCTGCCCCCTCCTCTTTACCTCCAAAGACACTAGGGAGGGTCCCTTCTGAGGTGCTTCCCATGTCCCCTTTTTCTTCTAAGGGCTCAGCTGCCTCTTATCTAACCATTGCCAGGTTGGGGAAAAACTCAAATGGAGCCCATGGTTCTGACTGGATCCCCCACAAATGGATTCTCACCTCCTCGCTGTGGGCCATCCTGGACGTTCTCCTGTTCTGCTCTCCACCTCCGCCGCTGTCCAGATGCTTGTAGTAATCCCCCGTACTCGGCTGTTTGCTGAATCTTCTGGATCTCCTGCTGGAATCCGTCCGTTGTAGTTGTTGGCAGGTGAGCTAAAAAAAATAAATCAGCTTTGTTAAGTTGGATCCCGGATGCCAGGAGGGAGACCGACTTTGGCAGTTGGCAAGATTTACATCAAATGGCTTTTTTTATATATACATTTTACATCTTCCTCCCTTTCCTCCCTCCCTCTCTTTCTTTCCTTCCTTTCTTTTTTCCTTCTTCCTTCCTCATTCCCATCACCTTCCTTCCTGCCCTGCTTCCCTCTTCTTTCTTTCTTTCTTTCTTTCTTTCTTTCTTTCTTTCTTTCTTTCTTTCTTTCTTTCTTTCTTCCTTCCTTTTCCTTCTTCCTCATTCCCATCTCCTTCCTTCCCTCCCTCCCTTCCTCTTTCTTTTCTTTCTTTCTTTCTTTCTTTCTTTCCTTTCTTTCTTTCTCTTTCCTTCTTCCTTCCTCATTCCCATCTCCTTCCTTCCCTGCTTCCCTCTTTCTTTCCTTTCCTTCCTTCCTTTCTTTCCTTCTTCCTTCCTCATCCCCATCTCCTTCCTTCCTTCCCTGCTTCCCTCTTTCTTTCTTCCTTCCTCTTTCTTCTCCTTCTTCCTCATTCCCATCGCCTTCCTTCTCTCCCTCCCTCCCTTTCTTTCCTTTCTTTCCTTTCTTTCCTTCTTCCTTCCTCATTCCCATCTCCTTCCTTTGTACACTGCTTCCCACTTCTTTCTTTCTTTCTTTCTTTCTTTCTTCCTTCCTTCCTTCCTTCCTCTTTCTTTTTCATCTTCCTCATTCCCATCTCCTCCTTTCCCTGCTTCTCTCCTCTCTTTTCCTTCCTTCTTTCCTTCCTCTTTCTTTCTTCTCCTTCTTCCTCATTCCCATCGCCTTCCTTCTCTCCCTCCCTCCCTTTCTTTCTCTTTCTTTCCTTCTTCCTTCCTCATTCCCATCTTCTTCCTTTGTACACTGCTTCCCACTTCTTTCTTTCTTTCTTCCTTCCTTCCTTCCTCTTTCTTTTTCTTCTTCCTCATTCCCATCTCCTTCCTTCCCTGCTTCTCTTCTTTCTTTTCCTTCCTTCCTTCCTTCCTTCCTTCCTTCCTTCCTTCCTCCCTCTTTCTTTCTTTTCCTTCTTCCTCATTCCCATCTCCTTTCTTCTGTGCCTCCCTCTCTTTCTTTCTTTCTTTCTTTCCTTCCTTCCTTCCTTCTTTCCTGTCTTGTACTGCTTTCCACTTCTTATCTTTTCATATTTTCCTCCCTTTCTGATTTTCTCTTTTCCCTTCTGTAGTTTATATAATCCCGTACAAAATCCCTCCCTCCCTCTCTCTCTCTTTCCCTCTCTCATCTTTCTCTCACTCACTGTCTCTCTTAATCTCTCTCTCTCTCTCTTTCCCTCAATCTCTCTACACCTCTACGTAAAGCGTTATTAGAGAAAAGTTTACAACCTATCTGGGAAGGCCCTTCCTCTCCACACGCAGGGCCAAATTCCACCACCTGTTATCAGAAAGCAATTTTTTCTGCCCTTGATTCCTTCGGTTTTGCCTTTTCAGCACAATTCGCACTGAGGCCCAGGGCCCCAAGGAAGGCAAGAGAGTCCTTTATTCTCCTTTGCACCCAGGGGGAAAGGAGACCCCACAACCCCCCCCCCCCCACATAATTCACGCGCAGACACACCAGCCCCCTCCACCTCCCATGTAGGAATCCAGCCCAGCTCTGACCACTAGGCAACATTTCCCGGGGAATTCTGGGAGTTAAAGTCCACCTGTCTCCAAGTTGTCGTGTTCTCTGGCTCCAAAGAGTTAGGACTAACGGAGCTCAAGCTAAGCGAGAGGCGTCGTTAAGTGAGTTTCGCTCCCCTTTGCAACCTTTCTTGCTCCGGTTGTTAAGTGAATCACGCAGTTGTTTAAGCCGATGGGTTTCCCCTGTCCGCAGGTCGCAAAAGTGGATCACGTGACCCACGGGACTCTGCAACCGTCATAAATATGAGTCAGCGGCCAAATGTCCGTATTTGCAGCCGTGATGATGGTCATATATGTGGAAACCTTAGTCACTTTTCTTCAGTGCCGCTGAAACGTCGGCGACTGAACAAACGGTTATAAGTTGAAGACTAGCTGTAATCATAGTGAACACTAGTGAAAAAGTGGGGAGCTTGCACACTCATTCTGCATTTGGTAGCCTTTGCCGGGAAACTAAGCCAAACTGGGGGTAAAATTCACGGTGTTTTCAGCTGCCATTTGCATTCAGCCCTCCGTCTCCCTCCCTTCCTCGCTCCCTTTTTCCTTCCTCTTCCTTTCTTCTTTTTTTCTTTGCAAAAGACACACAAACCGTCCAAGTTTTTGTTTTTAAAAAAATACTTTGGGCCAAGTACGAAAACTAGATAATTTATATATATATATGTAGGTATTGTGTCACAACCCCTGGTATGCCCGAATATGGGAGGGAGTCTATGGCTTCCCTTTTCTGTCTATCGGCTCACCCCGGGAGCCCTCCAGGCAGAAAGCCATTTTTTTTAATGTTGCCTTGTTATATTTGTGTTGCAATATATATATATAACGGATAAGAGCCTGTGGCCTAATGGCTAAGAAGTCTGCCTAATATGTAATATAGCCCAGGTTCAAATCCCAGGAAGGGTATGGCTAGCTGACGAGAGCTAAATAGCTTGAAATAGATCTATACTAGTCTCCCTTTATTTATTTATCAGCACAAATAAAACACACACACACACACACACACACACACATATATATTGAAAAGCAGTTTTTAAAATATATATATATTTTGATAAAAACTGCTTTTCAAAAGCCCCACGTACCAAAGTGTATTTTTTTTCCCAGAAGAAAGGGACTGGATAAAACGCACTCCGCAATTGCCTTTATTGGCGAATTATTTCTGCTTTGCTCCAACCCTTCCATTTTCGCACAAATCCGCTCCCACCGCCCCAAAAATGTTTTTCCCCCCCTCGTTCTAATCCCAGGCAAAACTAAAAAAAAGTGCAACGGGGGGGCCTCCAAGAGAAATAATGTATTTTTTTTCCTGTCTTGCTTCTGCTTGGTTTTCCAAAGTTTGCGTCTCTTTTGAATCTCTGAGCCAGAAAGAATATACCTATATATATATTTCTTTAAAAGAAATAAGAATAATTCTGCTGTTTCAGGCTTTCTTACCTGGGCAGGAGAGCAACGGCCCCTTCTGGGTTGCCTTTTCCAGCTGCCTGGAAAGCCGCAAGACACCTGATCTCTGCCTTTGGCACACCTGCGACAGGTGAGCCGCCCTCTCCGGTTACAGGGACCTTCGAGTCCATTAGCAACACACACACACCCCGCTGGGCCCCCCCTCCTTGTGACATCACCTGGATGGGAGGACCAATGGCAGCCCTGTGGGGTGCCTAGCGTGCACCTACCTGTCCATCTCTCTCTCTCTCTCTCTCTCTCTCTCTCTCTCTCTCTGTTTGGCTCCGCCGAGCCGTGGGAAAATCCCAAAAGATTTTCGCAGGAGGGGAATTCTGGATCCCTCCCTCCCTCCCTCCCCCCATCCATCCCCTCCCCTCTTCGCCCCCCCAAAGAGACCTGGGTTCGGATCCTGGGCGAGTTCTGCCTTGCACACACCCAGGCAAAGTCCAACCTCCCATCTCCGGCGTCGGGATGGCGAGAGTGTGTCGCGCGAGAAAAAAAAACGCAAAATTCAAAGTCCGTAAAATGGCGTAAAGAGTTAGGAAAGTGGCAAAGGTTACAAACAGGTCTGGACGGACAGACAGACAGACAGACAGGGGCAAGGCTGATTCCTTTAAAAGGACTTTCCTACTTTAGCAGAGTCACAGAACTGGAAGTGTGCCCAGAGGTCATCTAGACCAACCCGCGGCTCAAGCAAGAGATCCCCCCCCCATACCGTTCTGCCCCACGGCTGTCCCGTCTCGTCTCAAAAACCTCCAACGATGGAGCAGCCACAATTATCCGGAGGAAACCACTGATTAGCGGATCTCGCATTACGGAATCCACAGGGACCTTGGAGGTCATCTAGCCCAACCCCCTTCTCAAGCAGGAGATCCATTCCAGACCTCATGACTGTCCGGTCTCTTTGCTTTTGCGCAACCTGGAACTGCCCAACCTCAAGGGAAACCCCCCCCCAAACGATTTACAACTGTTTACTGGCGGTTCAGTTACCCTGGCACCGAAAGAAATCGGACTTATGACGGTTTCCCACCCTTACAGGTCAAAATTTAGACTCGTGGCCGCTGACCCATACATTTATGACGGTCGCAGCATCCCGGGGTCGCGCAACCCCCTTTTGCGAAGTCAATGACTCACTCAACGACGGGTGTGTCCTAACAACGGCAGTGATTCGCTTAACAACGGTGGCAAGAAAGGCCTAAAATGGTGGAAGACTCCCGCAAGCTTCCCGCTTAGCAACGAACATTCCAGGCTCAGTTTGGGTCGTAAGTGGAGGACCTGTTTCTCAAACGTGGCCATTTGAAAACAGGAGGGGGATTTCAAGTCCCAGAATCCCCCCGCAGCCCCTCCCACCTTAATGCCTTACCTCCTGTTTGAGCGTCTCACTGTCGACGTGTCGAAGGTTGTTTTTGGCTTGGACGTAAATCTCGGCGGTGTGGGGCATTTCGGGGGGGTGGGGGGCCGGGTAGCCCGGGGGTGGGGGGAGACCCTGCGGGCGGGAGGGGGGAGAAGGCGCCGGGAAACTGGGGGGTGGGGGTGGAGAAGTTTGGCCCCCTGGCTTTGCGGGCCCTGGGGCCATCTCTGGGTTTAGCATGTCCATATAAGTCTGCATATCGGTGAGTGCCGTTTCAGGGACCCCTGGAACAAAAATGGGGCGGGGGGGAGGAAGAAGAAGAAGAATTGGTTGATATACTTTTTTATAATATATACCTGTGTTTTTCCCCCCTCTTTTTTCTTCTTTTGTTTTTCCTTTTTTTCCCTGCCTTGTTTTTTGTTCTTTTTGTCTTCTCTGTGTTTTGATATTTCGCCCCCCCTCCCACTGGTGTGGGCATGTGTTGTTTAAGTAACAAAATTTTAAAAAAAAATTTTTAATTAAAAAAAAAACAATAACAAAGAAATGTTAATGGACAATATTTAACGATACACGCAGGTGTGTTTTACTAGCAAAAATAAAATGGTACAGAAGCGTGTGTAAAGTTACGGCAGATTTATTGAGACTGGAAAAAAAGAAATAATGCCAGTAGGTGGCTGTGTCCCTAAAATCTTATTCAATGAAAATGGTGGCATAGGTGATAGTAAAATATATAAATTCTAAAATGTACAATTTAAACTGAATGAAATATATGGGATTGCGGAAGCAACGCACGAAATGTACCTGTATAACCAATGGATACGCTTTCTGCAAGATGTAATGAAAGATGATCTTTGCGTGTGTGTGTTCTTCATTAATAACACAATAAAAAAACTTTTAAAAAAAAAAGAAGAATTGGTTGATATTCAACCGGTAGAGCAGCTTGCAAAGGAACTCTACGAGTTGGGTGACAGGCTGTTGCTTCGAAGGGCGAGAAGGAGGCGTTATTCTTGCCAGCCCCATTTGGGAAAATCCCACCCCTCCCTCCCCTCCAAGATCTCGTTTCTAAAATGCACTTTGCACATGCTCGTGGGAGCTCTGCTTGAGAAGAAGAGAATGCATTCGGGTGAGTTTACAGAAAGCGGCCTGCTGCATTTTGGTTTAACACGTGCTGTTTTAAGAGTGGCTGCCTAAACCCACGCCAACCTTTTCCCCCAATCGGATGCCCTGGCTGGACTACAACACCCCTCATTCCCAGCCTGCACTGGCAGAGCAGTGGGGGTGGTGGGGGTCGGGGGCCGTTGCATGGAGAAAGGCGCGGTATGCCCACCCACCCTTCCTTAAAAAGGTTGGCTCTCGCCACTTCTGGTAATTTTGGAAGGGATTTTTTGCAATCGATCGATTGGAAAGGGCACCACCCAGCGATTTACGTCGTCCCGGCAAATCAACCGTGCGACGCCCTGGAAGCGGCACCAGTGGGGGCCAGAGCTTCAGATCTTGAGGAATGGCGCATCGAAAGGTTGCTTACGCGGCCCCGTGTAATTCCTCTTCTCTCCCGTGCTGGATTGGCTCGAGTGCGAGGAGTCGTAGTTGGAGAAGATGCTGCTCGGAGACCCCATGTCGAAATGAGTCTGGGGCGCCGAGGCGGTGGTGTGGGGCGAGGAGAGGCCGGAATCCGGCTGTTTGAGTTCCATGTCGGCCGAGGGATCTCGGGACAGCACCCGATGTTCCACGCTCTACGGGGGGGGGGAGAACGAAGGGTTAAAGGGAGCCGTTCAGAGGAAGCAGGAGGTTGGTTTCACTCGAACCCAGAACCCTCCAAGCAAATCATGGTTAAACTCATCCTGGACTTTCTGCCCTGCCCCCCCACCCTCCACACCGCCACCCCCAAAATTTTCGGGAGAGGAAGACCGGCCTTCGAGAGTTTTTTGTTCGGAGAATCTTTTCGAAGAAAGAGTTGAGTGGGGAATTTGGGGGGGGAGAAGAGACATGGGGATGTCACTTTCTGCCTGGCTGGAACTCTGTAGGGGGTTGGGGTTGGAGTAGATGACCTCCCAGATCCCTTCCGTTTTAAGATTCTGTGCTTTGGTCTGGGTTCTTTTACCGGGCAGGGGGTTGGACTAGATGACCTCCCGGATCCCTTCCCTTCTAAGATTTTCTACTTTGGTTTGAATTCTTCACCGAGGTCTTCTAGTCCAACCCCCTACTCAAACAGGAGACCAGCCTAGTCCATTCTGGTCCAATGGCTGTCCACTCTCTTCTTGAAGACCTCCAGTGATGGAGCACTCACAATTTCTGGTGGCCAGCTGTTCCACTGGTTCATTGTTCTCACTGTTCAGGAAATTTCTCCTCGGTTCTAAGTTGCTCCACTCCTTGATTAGTTTCTGTCCATTATATCTTCTCCTTCCTTCCTTCCTTCCTTCCTTCCTTCCTTCCTTCCTTCCTTCCTTCCTTCCTTCCTTCCTTCCTTCCTTCCTTCCTTCCTTCTTCCCTCCCTCCCACCCTCCCTCCCCCTCCTTTCCCCTTCCTTCCTTCCTTCTCTCCATCTCTCTGTCGATCATATATCTTATCTCTCTCAGAATGATAGAAACATAGAGCTAGATGAGACCTTGGAGGTCTTCTAGTCCAACCCCCTGCTCAAGCAGGAGACCCTAGACCATTTCCATCAATCTATCAGAATAGAGCTGGAGGGGACCTTGGAGGTCTTCTAGTCCAACCCCCTGCCCAAGCAGGAGACCCTAGACCATTTCAGACAGTCTCTTCTTGAAAACCTCCAGCGTTGGAGCATCCACAACTTCTGGTGGCAAGCAGTTCCACTGATTAATTGTTCTCACTGTCAGGAAATTTCTCCTTAATTCTAGATTGCTTCACCCCTTGATTAGTTTCTGTCCATTACATCTTGTCCTTCCTTCCTTCCTTCCTTCCTTCCTTCCTTCCTTCCTTCCTTCCTTCCTTCCTTCCTCCCTCCCTCCCTCCCTCCCTTCCTGGGTCCCCAAGTCGTTCCTGCAGATCGCACCCCCTTAAAAGGGCACCCACCCACCCAGGGACCCCCTCTTACATTGCCCATGATGTCCGGGGGGTGGGGGGGAAAGGACTTCTCTCCTTCTGTCGCAGCCCGAAGCTCAACCAACATCCAGCGTAAAATAACAGGTTCATTTACCTCCCTGGGGGCTGCGCGACATCACAGGCGCCCTGGCAGGATTTACACCCGGTGCCCAGGGTAACCAACAGCCGGTGAATTCCCCCTGGCATTGGGGAGCTTTCAAAAAGCAATTTCCCCCCCGCCCTCTCTGAAATAAACGGGCCAGAAACATGGGAGAATGGGAGATGCAGACTGCCGGCTGGCATGGGAAACGGCCGAGAAAAAGATAAATAAATCACCCATGTGAAATTTAAAATTAAATTAAAAAAAGACAAGGAAATGTCGTCGGTTGGTTTTAGGTGAGTGAGGATCAATGCCATTGGTTTGCAAGGCAACATTTAGTGGCTGCACGCAAGGAAGCCACGGCAGGTACCACGGGATGGATAGGTAAATAGATAGATAGATGAGAGAGAGAGAGAGAGAGAGAGGGAGGGAGGGAGAGATAGATAGATAGATAGATAGATAGATAGATAGATAGATAGATAGATATAGATAGATATAGATATAGATATAAATAGATAGAGACATAGAGAGATAAACAGAAGATGAATAGATAGTAGATGAATAAATATAAATATTAAATATACACAAGATAGATATAGATGATAAATAGATATATATAGATAGATATAGATAGACAGACATAGATGAGAGAGAAATATAAGATAGATAGATGGTAGATAGATAGATAGATAGATAGATAGATAGATAGATAGATAGATAGATAGATAGATAGATAGATAGATAGAGATAGAGATAGATGGAGATAGATAGATGGTAGATAGATAGATAGATAGATAGATAGATAGATAGATAGATAGATAGATAGATAGATAGATAGATAGATAGATAGATAAAGATATATAGATATAAATAGATAAATAGATAAATAGATAGAGACAGAAAGAGATAAATGGAAGATGAATAGATAGAAGATCGATGAATAAATATAAATATTAAATATACACAAGATAGATATAGATGATAAATAGATATAGATAGATATAGATAGACATAGATGAGAGATAAATATAAGATGATGGTAGATAGATAGACAGATAGACAGATAGACAGATAGACAGATAGACAGATAGACAGATAGACAGATAGACAGATAGACAGATAGACAGATAGACAGATAGATAGATAAGTAGGTAGGTAGGTAGGTAGGTAGGTAGGTAGGTAGGTAGGTAGGTAGGTAGGTAGATGATAGATAGATAGATAGATAGATAGATAGATAGATAGATAGAGATAGATAGATAGATAGATAGATAGATAGATAGATAGATAGATAGATAGATAGATAGATAGATAGAGATAGAGATAGATGGAGATAGATAGATGGTAGATAGATAGATAGATAGATAGATAGATAGATAGATAGATAGATAGATAGATGATAGATAGATAGATAGAGATAGATAGATAGATAGATAGATAGATGGATAGAGAGATATAGACATGATAGATAGACGGAAAGAAAGACAGGCAGACAGACAGATGATAGATAAATATAGAGACAGACAGACAGACAGATAGAAGATAGATAGAATAGATGAATCTAGAGAGACATGATAGATGATTGCATGGAAGGAAGCCACGTACCACGCGGTCTTCGTACGTGACCAGGGCATCCGTGGCCTTGTCCCAGCTTCTGTGGAAGACCGGTTTTTTTTTTAAATTGTGGCGATAGTTATTTTTCTGGAGTTGTTTAATGCAACAGGAGAGGAGAGGAGGAAACAGAGGGAAGGAAAGCATGGGGGGGGGGGAAGAAATAACAGGAGAAACGGAAAATAAATGGGAATGAAAAATACAACATAACCCATAGGTTAAAAAAATTAGAAATAAAACAGCGATGAGAAACGGGAGGGAATGAAAAAAAACAGAGCAAAAAGAGGGAAAGAAAAAACAGGACAGTCATAAGAGGAGAAAATAAATCAACAATGGGGGACAGAAAAGACGTGTTTTTGTTTTTAAAGGACAAAAAAAAAGAGGAGGAAAA
The DNA here is from genome assembly GCF_051295495.1 of Thamnophis sirtalis. Classification (NCBI taxonomy): domain Eukaryota; kingdom Metazoa; phylum Chordata; class Lepidosauria; order Squamata; family Natricidae; genus Thamnophis; species Thamnophis sirtalis. Next base: position 46,811,740 of record NW_028261395.1, read on the forward strand.
AAGAACAAGGGAAGAAGATAAATGGAACAGAAAGTGGGGTGAGAAGAAGAAAGGAAAGGAAGAGAAAGGAAGAAATAAAGGAGGAATGGAAATGTTAACAATCGGTGCCAGAACAGACATAGAAAACACATAAAAATATATACAAGAACAAAAAGATTTAAAAGCAATGCAACAAACGAAAACTTAAATGGAAAACAGAGAAAAATAATACGATAATTTAAATGGCATCTATCATCTATCTATCTATCTATCTATCTATCTATCATCTATCTATCTATCTATCTATCTATCTATCTATCATATCTCTCTCTCTCTCTCTGTCTGTCTCTCTCTTTCTATCTTAGACAATATATGATAGATAGATGATAGATAAATATAGAGACATGATAGATAGATAGATAGATAGATAGATAGATAGATAGATAGATAGATAGATAGATAGATAGACAGACAGACAGACAGACAGACAGACAGACAGACATGGATGGATGGATACGTGGATAGATGATAGATAGATAGATAGATAGATAGATAGATAGATAGATAGATAGATAGATAGATAGATAGATAGATAGATAGATAGACAGACAGACAGACAGACAGACAGACAGACAGACAGACAGACAGAATAGCAGGCAGGCAGACAGACAGACATGGATGGATGGATACATGGATAGATAGATAGATAGATAGATAGATAGATAGATAGATAGATAGATAGATAGATAGATGCATATAGATAGATGATAGATAGATAGATAGATAGATAGATAGATAGATAGATAGATAGATAGATAGATAGATAGATAGATAGATAGATAGATAGATAGATAGATAGAAAGAGACAGACAGACAGACAGACAGACGGATTCGCTGAACGACCAGGGCAAAACAAGGTAAAATTAGAGGTGCCTCACTTAAAGACTGGAACACTTAATTTTGGGGGGGTTGCGATTACAGTCGTAACACGAGGACTGAGAGGCGTGGCTCAATCAGCGCATTGGGGGGGGGATGAAAGGCTAAATCCGAAGCCAGGTTGGACCCTTCTAGATGCCCCTTGGGAGCCCCGGTATTCATCCCAGCCCCTTTTCGTGCCTCCCCCCCCCCACACACACAATGGAGGAGGCGGAGCCCCCCTCCCCGCCGTGTCTCTGCACCATGTTTTCCACCGTCCGGAGGTACTTGGCGCACTGCGAGTGGCCGTTGTAGTCGGCAAGATCCGCGGCGGTGTAGCCGTCTTGGTCGCGCAGGGTGAGGTCGACGCCGTTTACTACGAGGATCTGACAGCACTGTGAGTGGGGGGGAGAGAGAAGAGGAGGCGGGTGAGCAGAGAGGGGAAATTGGCGGGGGGGTTGGACTAGATGACCTCAGTGGTCTCCCTTCGCTCCCACTCATTCTAGGCATTCTATATTTTGATTGAGATTCCCCCCCGCCCCAGACAGCGGGTTGGGCTGGATGACCTCTGAGGCCCCCTCAGTTTTAGGCTTCCATCTTTTAATTTGGGTTCAGAATCTAGAATTTCAATTTCGGTTATGAAGCGGGGGTCAGACTAGATGTCCTCCAAGGCACCCCTCTCCACCTTTCTATTCCAGACTCCTATATTTCAACTGGGATTATGACACAAGCAGGGGGTTGGGCTGGATGACCTCCGAGGACCCCCCCTCTCCGCCTTTCCCATGTTAGGCTTCTTTATTTCAATTTGGATTCTTCCACCGGGCAGTGGGGGGGTTGAGCTAGATGACCTCCCGTGGTCCCCCTTACAACCTTTCCATTTTAGGCTTCGGTGTTCCTCCACCGGGATCAGACTACACAACCTCTATGGCCCCCTTCAACCTTTCCCCGCCCCCACTAGAGTCCTGTATTCCAGTTTGGATTCCTCCACCGGCTGCTGGGGAGGAGCGGGGGTCAGCTAGATGACCTCTGGGTTCCTTTCCAACCTTTCTATAGTTCTCCCACTCCTAAGGCCCGGCGGAGCGACTCGCGAGGGTCCCGCATCCGAACCCAGCGCTTCCTTCCCTCCCTCCCTCCCTCCCTCGCTGTTGCCTCCGATTCTCCCTTCCTCGCAAAGGGAAAGGGCACCAAGAGGCGATCGCTCACCCGGCCGATCCTCTCACCTCCAGCTCCCCGTTCTCCGCCGCGTCGTGCAAGGGGGTCCCCCCCCACTGGTCCAACACGATCTCCCCTCCGTGTAAAAGCAGCCAACTCAGGACTTTGGCGTGGCCCCGGCTGGCCGCGAAATGCATAGGCGTGGCCCCGTCTTCGTCCTGCTCCGCCAGGTTCACATCGGTGAAACTCATCTGAATTAAAAACAAAAAAAATCAATCAATCAATTAATTAATTAACCCAAGATCGGAGTCTTGACGCTCCGAAGGCGGTCCTCGAATTACGACCACAAATGGGGGCACGGAAATTTACGCCGCGACGGGAGACGTCGTCCCGAGCGAGTTTCGCTCCTTTTCAATGAACGCGGCGGTTGGGAGGCGAATGGCCACCCTGGTTAGCGACACGGTCGTTCAGTGGGTCTGGCTTCCGCCACCGACTTGCCATGAGGTCGCTCACGGGAGATCACGTGACACCGCCCCCGGGGGGGGGGACACTGCCACTGTTGTAAATACGAGACAGCAGCCAAATGTTCAAATTTTGATGCGCAGGTTTAAAAAAAACCCGGTCCCAAGTGGCTTTTTATCGGCGGCGGCACAACTCGAATGGTCGTAAGTTGAGGACTACCCCCATGGGTGTGTTTGTGAAGGACAACAAGGAAAGACTTCTGTCTCTCTCTCACACACACACGATTCCCCCCCCCGCCCCGCTTCCGCCATGCTCACCAGCCAGACAATGACGGTGTTGTGGCCCATCTGAGCTGCCGCGTGGAGGGGGGTCATGCCGTCGTTGGCGCGTAGGTGAGGGTCGGCCCCGCAGTCCTTGACCAAATACTGGACAATCTCCAGGTGACCCTCTTGGCAGGCTAAGTAGAGGGGCGTGGCACCGTTCTTGGTTTGAGCGTTGACCGAACTGGAAAGAAAGAAAGAAAGAAAGAAAGAAAGAAAGAAAGAAAGAAAGAAAGAAAGAAAGAAAGAAAGAAAGAAAGAAAGAAAGAAAGAAAGAAAGAAAGAAAGGGGAGAGAGAGAGAGAAAGGAAGGAAGGAAGGAAGGAAGGAAGGAAGAAGAAAGAAAGAAAGAAAGAAAGAAAGAAAGAAAGAAAGAAAGAAAGAAAGAAAGAAAGAAAGAAAGAAAGAAAGAAAGAAAATAAATTCAGATTTTCCAAGATCAAACCGTCAAATAGCTGGGGGGTTGGACTAGATGACCCACAGGGCCCCTTCCAACTCTTCAACCTGTTTAAGAAGTTCCTCGTTTGAAGAGCAGTCGAATCCATCACGGGGGAATCCTTGACCTTATGACCGCGGTGGAGTCCAGCATTTCTGTCGCTAAGCAGGGCATTTTTTTTCTTAAAAAGCGACAACCGTTGTTAAGGGAGTCCCCTCAAATGATTCCCTGAACTGCAGTCCTCGATTTGCGACCATTCATTTAGGGATGGCCGGAAGTCACGACGGCACCCACGAAAGTTACTTAGGACTGTCGTTAAGCGAATCGCTGCCGCCCTCAAATGTGTCACGCGGTCGTTAAGCCTATCCGGCTCCCCCCCCCGTAGACCTTCCTCGTCCAAAGGTCGCCAAAGGGGAATGCTCTGACGGTCATAAAGCGTGACAAATGGTCACTTTTTTTCCAGTGATGTTGTTACTTTGAATAGTCACGAAGCGAACCACGTAACTCGAGGACTGTGGAATCAAATCTTGATGAAGAAGGGAGAAAAATTTCATTTTTCCACTAGAGTTATTCCCCCTTTTTTCCTCCTCCGACTCTTCCAATTATAAATAAATCACTTTCAACGTGGCTGGACTCTACCAATAGTCCTCAAGATACGGCCGTAATAAAGACTGCCCCATTGCTGTCGTTAAGTCTTTCCACCCTCAATTGCACAACTGCGGTGATTCGTTTAACAACGGTGCCAAGGAAGGTCGAAAACGGGGGGGGCAACATTCACTTCACAAACGTCTCATTTAGCAACAGCACGGCGGTCGTAACCCGAGGACCTCCTGCAACGCGCAAATATTCTAAGCAAACGTGTCTTGAATTTAGCAGAGAATTTCCCCGCTTTAAATCTTGCTGGGAAGTTTTAATTTTTTTTAACCCCCCGGAGAAATCAGAATTCGCATGTGGAGCGGATGCCCCCCCTGGCGATTTCAATTCTCCGGAAACGCCCGATTAAAAGCCTGTTTAATATTTCAAAAAGGCAACGTAAGAAAAAACTCAACCGGGCTTTTTAATAATTGATGGGCATCGCTTGGAGATGCCCGGCTTCTTTGCAACCTTATTCCTCTTTCCATCCTCTCCTTAAATGTGAGGCTTTTTTCTCCTCCTTCTTCTGCAACACAACAAACAATCGCGTTGTGCGCCCCACAAACGGATGCAAATTCGCCCTCTCTCCGACTGAATAAACGCTATTTATTCCGGCTGTAATTAAGAGATACGGAAGGGGCCTCCGTTGGATCGGAAGGCAGGGAGCAGGTGGGCGCGTGAATCGGGGTCTCCTTCATCACTGGGAGCTGCCTTTAAACGAAGAGACTGCCTGGAATGGCGTAGGGTTTCCTGCTCGGGCACGGGGTTGGACTAGATGACCTCCAGGGTCCCCTCCCAAGCCTCTCATTCTGTATTAAGAGAGTAAAGCTGTGGAGTTGCACTGGAGAATCGTCGGTCACCCGGGGGGGGGGGGCAAATATTCCTGCCTGGGTTAGGGGGTTGGACTAGAAGACCTCCAAGGTCCCTTCCAGCCCTAGAACTCTATGATTCCCACAAGATAGAGAGAGACAGAGAGAGAGAGAGAGAGAGAGAGAGAGAGAGAGATTGATACATTGATAGATTGATAGATTGATAGATTGATAAATAGAGATAGATAGAGATAAAGATAGATAGATAGATAGATAGATAGATAGATAGATAGATAGATAGATAGATAGATGGATGGATGGATGGATGGATGGATGGATGGATGGATGGATGGATGGATGGATGGATGGATGGAGGGACGGAGGGAGGGAGGGACGGAGGGAGGGAGGGACGGAGGGAGGGACAGAGGGAGGGAGGTAGATTGGTAGATTGATAGATTGATAAATAGAGATAGATAAAGAGAGATAGATAGGGATAGATAGATAGATAGATAGATAGATAGATAGATAGATAGATAGATAGATAGATAGATAGATAGATAGATAGACAGACAGACAGACAGACAGACAGATATAGTTAAGATAGATATATAGAAATATACATAGATAGATATAGAGAGAGAGATAGAGAGAGAGATAGATATAAATATAGAGATAGAGAGATATAGATAGTTAAGATAGATAGATAGATGATAGATAGATAGATAGATAGATAGATAGATATAGAGATATAGAGATAGACAGATAGATGATAGATAGATATAAATAGAGATAGCTAGATAGAGAGATAGAGAGATAGATATAAATATAGAGATAGATAGATAGATAGATAGATAGATAGATAGATGGATGGATGGATGGATGGATGGATGGATGGATGGATGGATGGATGGATGGATGGATGGATAGATAGATAGATAAATAGATAGAGATAGAGATATAGAGATAGATAGATAGATAGATGATAGTTAGATATAAATAGAGATAGCTAGATAGAGAGATAGAGAGATAGATATAAATAGAAATAGCTAGATAGAGAGATAGAGAGATAGCTAGATAGATAAATAGATAAATAGATATAAATAGATAGATAGATAGATATAGATAGTTAAGATAGATAGATAGATGATAGATAGATAGATAGATAGATAGATAGATAGATAGAGATAGAGAGATAGAGATAGAGATAGAGATAGAGATAGATAGATAGATGATAGATAGATATAAATAGAGATAGCTAGATAGAGAGATAGAGAGATAGATATAAATATAGAGATAGATAGATAGATAGATGGATGGATGGATGGATGGATGGATAGATAGATAGATAAATAGATAGAGATAGAGATATAGAGATAGATAGATAGACAGATAGATGATAGATAGATATAAATAGAGATAGCTAGATAGAGAGATAGAGAGATAGATATAAATATATAGATAGATAGATAGATAGACAGACAGACAGACAGACAGATATAGTTAAGATAGATATATAGAAATATACATAGATAGATAGAGATAGAGAGATAGAGATAGAGAGATAGATAGATATAAATATAGAGATAGATATAGATAGTTAAGATAGATAGATAGATAGATAGATAGAAAGATAGATAGATAAATAGATAGAGATAGAGAGATATAGATAGATAGATAGATAGATAGATAGATAGATAGATAGATAGAGATAGATAGATATAGATATAGATATAAATAGAAATAGCTAGATAGAGAGATAGCTAGATAGAGAGAGAGCTAGATAGATAAATAGATAAATAGATATAAATAGATAGATAGATAGATAGATATAGATAGTTAAGATAGATAGATAGATGATAGATAGATAGATAGATAGATAGATAGATAGATAGATAGATAGATAGATAGATAGATAGATAGATATATAGAGATAGATAGATAGACAGATAGATGATAGATAGATATAAATAGAGATAGCTAGATAGAGAGATAGAGAGATAGATATAAATATAGAGATAGATAGATAGATAGATAGATAGATAGATAGATAGATAGATGGATGGATGGATGGATGGATGGATGGATGGATGGATGGATGGATGGATGGATGGATGGATGGATGGATGGATAGATAGATATAAATAGATATAGATAGTTAAATAGCTACTGTAGATAGCTAGCTAGATGATAGGTATAATATCTATATCTATATTGATATATCTATATCAATATATGATAGATATGTATAGATGATAGATTGATAGATGATAGAAATAATCAGAGATATAGATGGATACAATAGATAGCTTAATGATAGCTAGAGATTATATATTATATATATAATTTTATAGATAGAGATAGATGATAGCTAGCTAGCGAGTGAGTGAGAGAGAGAGGGAGGGAGAGGTATATAGATATAGAAATACAGAGATATGATTGATAGGGATAGGGTGCATGACAGGCATATGAAGAGACGGACGGATGAATGGACAGACGGATGGATGGATGGGACAGCTTGCCTCCAGAAGTTGTGGGGGCTTCAACCCTGGAGGTTTTAAAGAAGAGATTGGACATCCATTTGGGTCTCGGCCGGGTCTCCTGCCCAAGCAAGGGGTTGGGTTAGATGACCTCCGAGGTCCCTTCCGACTCTGTAATTCTGTAATCCCAGACCAATTAATCCGTGGAAGGGCTTTCCCCCAGGGGTTGTGGGAGCTCCATCCCTGGAGGTCTTCAAGAAGAGAAGCCATGGTACAGATAATCCTCGATTTACGCCCACAATTGAACTCAAAATTTCCGTTGCTAAGAGAGACAGTTGTTAAATGAGTTTTGCTCCGCTTTACGACCTTTCTTCTCCCAGTTGTTCGTCATTGCTGTCAATCAGTTAGCAGC